>NC_084611.1:63061769-63274269 GCF_033978795.1 Nerophis ophidion
AAGGGATTTCTCCGCACAGTTCGTATTATTTAGTATTTGCAGTCGCATTTTGTTATTGCCCTTACCTCCCAGTAATACCAGGTTAAACTGGGATATCCCCCACTCGTTGGCCATGGTCTTTACTTGGGCTTCCAAGCTTTGATGGCAGTTATTTGTCACGTCCCACTCTATGAGTTTTTGTGTTGCCAGTGTGACATTCTGGCATTTCATGTTTGAGTCAATGTAATGTGCCCAGAGAGTAAGATATCTCAAATTTTGTCCCTCCCAGCTGTGGACCCAAACATCTACACTTAAAGTGACAAAATAAGGAACCTCCCCCCGCTCACTGGATGGTTGTTCAAATCTCCTGCATTCATTCTCAATAGGCGTGGTGCGGTCAAATAGATTTTCATTTTCTCTGTTACTCGAGGTCTTCAGCATCTGAGCAAGGATCTGTTTGTCTCTGCTGTGGGTTTTATCCAGGAGCTTCTCAAGTAGGGAAGGAGATGGAAGTTTGTAGGTGGGAAGCAGGGATTGGATCAGCTTGATGAAGCCCGTTCCACCTACCAGAGTTGGAGGCTGGAGATCCATGATGAGAAAATCGCTGATGGCTTCAGTCAATTGAGCAGACGAGCCTATTGAAAGCATACAGAACAGACCATGGTTATCAATCAATAACAAACAAAAATCGTTTTAGTGCGCAATACTTTTAAGACAAACTTTCAAAATTTTACATAAACTTTAAGCAGTAGAGTATTATAATAAATTAATACTCATTTATCATAAACGGAAAATGAAGAACTGTTACCTGGAACAGGAGAAGTGAAGGAAAAGTGAGAACTTTGTCCCGATTCACCATTTACATCTGGATTTGACAAGGTGGTCACGTCACTTATGACAGGCAGTGATAGGTTGTGGTCTCCAGTTTGGAAGGAGCTGCTGGGCTCTTGCTGGGTGACTAACTGAATGTCCGGCAAAAGTTCCAGAACTGTCTCCTTTTTTCCGAGTTCACACTTCACATTTTCACCTGTACCCAACAAAAAAAGGATAGTCAATTACAAAGTTATGCTAAAATAGCCTTGGTTTTAAAGTAATAAAAGACACAACAATCCCATTTAAACAGACTTTGAAGCAGCACTGAAGAGCTCCAGTTTTACTACGATTATTTATATAGATTAGTGTTCTATTTTGTATTAAAACTATAAAAGGACATCAGACTATGTTTGTCATTTGCCTATAGCTCTTTACTTTGGGTTTGAACCAAACGCACAAGAGACAAATTCCATTATCAGCACATTTATCCAGATGATCAAAAAAATTACATGTGTTCTTTGTCCATGCACCATAACCCTAACCTGACTCTCTCCAGATCCTTGTAGTTCGCTGAGCTCCACACAAGGATCTGGGCTCGAGGGCATTTGAAAACTCCTTCAAGATAGCAAAAAATAATGAATCAATCAGGATTGCCGGGTGGGATTTTCTATATGTGACGTAGCGCCGTAGCGTCTGTTTGATTCAAAAAACAATGGCGGCACACAGCGAGGAGTCATGTGCTGACATTGATTCTGCATATTTTCTTTGCACAAACGACATCAATACTGACATTGTTGCATTGTTTCAGTAAAAGTTCTCTAAGTTTTCGCTCTGTCGTTATCCAATATTTTGGCTGTCCTGTTTTGGATTTCCCAGCGTCGCTCTCATCAGCGTCATGGGTTGATTTCGATGTGAGTGGTTAAAGTAGCACGTCATTCAAGATGACGGACAAGTAGTTTATCTAATCACATCCAATGATTTTTTTTTTACAGGGCCCCGCCTTCTGAAATACATCTCCAATTGAGAAGTTCCAGATCCTTGTGTGGTGCTCAGTGAACTACAAGGATCTGGCGAGAGTCAGGTTACCATAACCTCGTCTCGTGTTAAATGTTTCACTTTGTCAAAATGGACATTTATGATAGTTAGCGAGCTAGTAAAGCTGGTCTGTCAAAATGCTGTGAAAAAGGCTCTGGGGTGGTATACAACTAACTAAATGTTTAACATTACCTGGCCAAAGAAAGACCACACACTTTATTAAGAATAATATATTTTATTTATAATGTACTTTATATTACTGACATCTCAAAATGCAACAGAGGGGATAGACATCAATAAAAAGCTAAAAGAAACTATAAAAGACATTTGCATTTTATTTTTTAAGATATTTTGTAAACATCTGTTGCTGTTACAGTTTAATGGCAGCAGCAGAGAAGGCCTGATCATCCATGGTACAGAGCTTGGTCCTTTGTGGGTGTAGACCAGACCCTTTCAACTGGTGTCACGCGGTAAAGGGCAATGACGCTACACATTAGGTTTTAATTTTGCAAAGTGTGCTGTGGATGTTGTTTAATTTCTCAATGTGTCATCTGTAGTTTATTGTATGAATGTCTTACAAAACAAAATTAAGGAAGAAGTGCAAATAAATAAAACTGAAAAAGAAAAACAATTTCAAAGAAAAAACTTCAGTCCTCAACAAAACTTCTGGAGCTTCTGTTTCTTCATGTTAACTCTTAACTATCTTTCTAGCTGCACACACTGGAAACATGTAACGAGGGCAGAAAATTGACAGTGCAGTGTGATAGCAACTGTGTTTACTTTGCAATTAAGTAAACACAATATTAAAAGGGATATAACCTACAAAAGCACTTTCTGATGAAACATCCAAATTTCCATATCCACCCTCTGAACCCATTGGCCCTTGAACATGCGGCTCTCTTCATTATTGTATAAACCCCGTTTCCATATGAGTTGGGAAATTGTGTTAGATGTAACTTGAAACGGAATACAAGGATTTGCAAATCCTTTTCAACCCATATTCAATTGAATGCACTACAAAGACAAGATATTTTATGTTCGAACTCAAACATTTTTTTTTCCCCACATAATAATTAATTTACAATTTCATGGCTGCAATACATGCCAAAGTAGTTGGGAAAGGGTATGCTCAACACTGTGTTACATCACCTTTTCTTTTAACAACACTCAATTAACGTTTGGGAACTGAGGAAACTAATCGTTGAAGCTTTGAAAGTGGAATTCTTTACCATTATTGTTTGATGTACAGATTAAGTTGTTCAACAGTCCGGGGTCTTGTTGTCGTATTTTTACGCTTCATAATGCGCCACACATTTTCGATGGGAGACATGTCTGGACTGCAGGCGGGCCAGGAAAGTACCCGCACTCTTTTACGACGAAGCCACGCTGTTGTAACACTTGGCTGGCATTGTTTGGCTGAAATAAGCAGTGGCGTCCATGATAGCGTTGCTTGGATGACAACATATGTTGCTCAAAAACCGGTATGGACCATTCAGCATTAATGGTGCCATCACAGATGTGTAAGTTACCCATACCTTGGCCACAAATGCACCCCCATACATCACAGATTCTGGCTTTTGAACTTTGCGCCTATAACAATCCGGATGGTTATTTTCCTCTCTGTTCCGGAGGACACCACGTCCACAGTTTCCAAATATAATTTGAAATTTGAACTCGTCAGACCACAGAACACTTTTCCACTTTGCATAAGTCCATCTTAGATGAGCTCGGGCCCAGAGAAGCCGGCGGCGTTCCTGTGTGTTGTTGATAAATGGCTTTCGCTTTGCATAGTAGAGTTTTAACTTGCACTTACAGATGTAGTAACCAACTTTAGTTACTGACAGTGGTTTTATGAAGTGTTCCTGAGCCAATGTGGTGTTATCCTTTACACACTGATGTCGGCTTTTGACCCAGTATCGCCTAAGGGATCAAAGGTCCGTAATATCATTGCTTACGTGCAGTGATTTCTCCAGATTCTCTCAAACTTTTGATGATTTTACGGACTTTAGATGGTAAAATCCCTAAATTCCTTGCAATAGCTCGTTGAGAAATGTTGTTCTAAAACTGTTCTACAATTTGCTTACAAATTGGTGACCCTCACCCCATCCTTGTTTGTGAATTACTTAGCATTTCATGGAAGCTGTTTTTATACCCAATCATGGCACCCACCTGTTCCCAATTAGCCTGCACAGACAATGAGAGGTTGGGAGGTTCCAAATAAGTTTTTGATGAACATTCCTCAACTTTATCAGTATTTATTGCCACCTTTCCCAACTTCTTTGTCATGTGTTGCTGGCATCAAATTCTAAAGTTAATGATTATTTGCACAAAAAAAAAATGTTTATCAGTTTGAACATCAAATATGATGTCTTTGTAGCATATTCAACTGAATATGGGTTGAAAATGATTTGCAAATCATTGTATTCTGTTTATATTTACATGTAACACAATTTCCCAACTCATATGGAAACGGGGTTTGTAGTTAAATAGCCTTGGTGTAGACGAAGGGAACATGTAGGGCGGCATGGCGTAGTGGGTAGAGCGGCCGTGCCAGAAACCTGAGGGTTGCAGGTTCGCTTCCCACCTATTGACATCCAAATCGCTGCCGTTGTGTCCTTGGGCAGGACACTTCACCCTTGTCCCCGGTGCCGCTCACACTGGTGAATGAATGAAGAATGAATGATTGGTGGTGGTCGGAGTGGCCGTAGGCGCAAACTGGCAGCCACGCTTCCGTCAGTCTACCCCAGGGCAGCTGTGGCTACTGATGTAGCTTACCACCACTAGGTGTGAATGATGGGTTCCCACTTCACTGTGAGCGCTTAGAGTATCTAATAATAGAAAAGCGCGATATAAATCTACTCCATTATTATTATTATTATCAATATTATTATGTCTTAAGGATAAGACATTCTGGGATGTAAAGTGGGGAATTTCCATGAATGCCCTGGTGGGTAAGAAGGGGGATATTTCAATAAATTCAGAGTAGGAGGGGGAGCCAAAGAAAGAATTTCAGGAAGGGGGTAATTTGGTTGTTTACCCACCCTTATCAGGATTTTGACATCATTGTTTTGGATGTATTGTAGTTTCTGAATGCTTGTGCCAGGGATTGCAAAGGAGTGTATATCAGGAGCCAAGCCTGGAGGAGATAAAGTTGTGCATGAACAAGCTTTTCTTTATCATCCAGGGTGAGTATTGGACAGTTGCTGGGATGGTAGAAGGATGTTTTTAGAGCTTTTTGATGTACGTTTCAAAGATGAGTTAAGGGTCAATCTTAATGCTCGGACAGGTGACAGATGTGGCGAGGGAGATCCATTTGACGAGCGAAAGTGACAGCATTGCCCAGGGGTAGCATGCAGTTAGACAAAAGCTATGGGTCCAGCATTGGGCCCTGGGGGACACAACAGCTGACATTGTGGGTATGTGATTTTGCTGCGCCCAGCATGACATGCTCAGTTCTGCTGTTTAGATAAGAAAATGAACCAGTTATGTACGTTTCCTGATAGACCAGTGGCATAATGTAGGCAGCAAAGGGGGATGCCGTGATCAACTGTATGAAAAAAAAGCTCTAAGGTACAAGAGGGTGAGTACAGTAGGGGAACTGGTATTTGCTGCCTTTAGGCGGTTGCTGGCTCTTTCTCTGCTACAGCCAGGGTAGAAACGGGACTAAAACGTCTCAATTTCTGCAAATTTTTTCCAGCACTTGACAGGAATGGAAGATTAGAGCTGGGCCTGTACGTAGTAAGAAAAGGCATTGCACAAGTACAATGAAATGTGTTTTTAGTACAAACCCTCTTCAAAAGAAGACACACGTTGCAATAGGCTAGAGAAAAAGAACGCTGATGCGTTGCCATTTACTGCGCTTCGTAAAAGGTGGTAAAAAGGTGGACGTTGGGAGAAACGATGAGTAAAAAAAAAAAAAAGAAGTCAATCCCATACTGGGATTCTATGGGGCAAGGGGGCTCAGCATATGAGACACGCCAGTAATGTAATGCACGCAGCTTAAAGCAACGGTTTGAGAACATATAATCGAATATTACGATATAGTTATTTTCTATATCGCACAGAGAAAAACCTGCGATATATCGTATTTATCGATATATCGCCCAGCCCTACGCTGCAGGCACAGCTAACAGAGTTCCACTTTTCCAGGTGTTGTTGACAAGGAAGGAGTGTGTCGCGTCTTCGCTGCATGGTCCTTTAGTAGAATCTCAATGCAACGACCTTGCCTGGACAATCTAGATTAGAATGTGTATTTGACCGAGCAACCTTTTTTTTTTTACTTATCACTCTCATTGTCTGTTTCTGGTCCAGGCCATGAGAGAAGACTTTTGGATTCAAGGCGTTTCCCCCTCCAAAAAATAGTCAGCTGAAAATAGTATTTAACACAGAGGAGATATGACCGGTTAGAAGAAAGTGCTTTATGATCTTGGTTATAAGGGGAGAGAAGTCAGCTTTCGGCCGAGCTGAAAGGGAAGGTAAGGTGCCCAGGGCATCTTCTGTTGACGATCAACACCTCTGATGTCAGAGAAGGAGCAGAAGGGTTACTAGAAGAGGAAAACAGTCATGGAAAAGGGGAGCTTACATTTAAGTGCAAGACACTCGCAGGAGGATGTTTTAGGCAACATGATCAGGGACAACTCTGTGTCTTGTTGTTGGATGGCAGTTAGACCATCATCATGGCCAATGCAAGCTGCTTCCTGTTAAACTGTAGCCAAAGGAACAGGCTTCATCGAGGGCAGAGTAAACCTCTGGTAGGTGAAAAGTTTCTTTCAGACATATGATGTTGAGTAAATTCTCCAAAGTTCCTCAATCAATTATTACTTATTGATTGAGTATTGAAAAGTTAGTTCAGTGACAGTGGCCTGAACATTGAAACACGCTCCACGCAAGCTGGAATCCACTCAACAAATTATAACAGCGGAGAAAGCTGGACAGGGGATTTCACACGGTTTCACATGACTGAAGTGCAGAAATGTAGCAATATTTCGGGTTACGGGGGCAGCAGCCTGAGCAGGGAAGCCCAGACTTCCCTCTTCCCAGCCACTTCATCCAGCTCCTCCCGGGGGATCCCGCAGTGTTCCCAGGCCAGCGGGGAGACATAGTCTTCCCAATATGTCCTAGGTCTTGACCGTGGCTTCTTACCGGTCGGACGTGCCCGAAACACCTCCCTAGGGAATTCGGGTGGCATCCTGACCAGATGACCGAACCATCTCATCTGGCTCCTGTCGATGTAGAGGAGCAGCGGCTTTACTTCGAGCTCCTCCCGGATGACAGAGCTTTTCACCCTATCTCTAAGAGAGAGCCCCGCCACCCGGCGGAGGAAGCTCAATTTGGCTGCTTTTACCCGTGATATTGTCCTTTCGGTCATAACCCAAAGCTCATGACCATAGGTGAGGATGGGAACGTAGATCGACCAGTAAATTAAGAGCTTTGTCTTCCGGCTCAGCTCGTTCTCCACCACAATGGATCAATACATAATCTTAATTACTGAAGATGCCGCACCGATCCGCCTGTCGATCTCACGATCCACTCTTCCCTCACTCGTGAACAAGACTAAGAGGTTTTTTTGATTGATTGATTGATTGATTGAAACTTTTATTAGTAGATTGCACAGTTCAGTACATATTACGTACAATTGACCACTAAATGGTAACACCCGAAGAAGTTTTTCAACTTGTTTAATCAATTCATGGTACTTAAACTCCTCCCCCCCACCCGGGCAAGATCTCCTCCCCAACCTGGAGATGGCACTCCAGGTGAAGCCACATCATCTGCAAAAAGTAGCGACCTAATCCTGCTGACACCAAACCGGATACCCTCAACGCCCTGACTGCGCCTAGAAATTCTGTCCATAAAAGTTATGAACAGAATCATTCCCATATATATATATATATATATATATATATATATATATATATACACACACACGTTCACATACACATACACACAAATATATAAACAGCCCGGCACTCAATCCAAATTATTTTAACCCAACGCGGCCCCCGGGTCAAAAAATTTGGGGACCCCTGTCATATATGAACACTATTTTTATCTTAATGGACAAAAAGTGCAGTTACTTATTTTGTAGTATTATTTTGTTTCTGCCATATTATTTTGTTTATTCTGATATATCACTTTATTTATAACGCTTGTGTTGCTTTCATATGCACATTCATTTTTCTACTTGAGCTACATATATACATTTTGAATGTGTTTGTATTTTTTCAAATAACACTTGGTTAAAGGATTTGTGAGTAGTTTTTAACATTTTGAGCACATTTAAAATTACCATGATAATAATGATAAGTGTGATAATTTTGGTCACAATAACCATGATAAGAAATGTTCATACCCTGACATCCCTAATTGTGGTATAGTTTTAAGCCATATCGTCCAACCTTAATAGGGCGTGAGTTAATTAGCCAAGCGCCGTTGTCATTTTAGCTGAGTGGCGTCACTTTACTGGTAAAGAAGGGAAAATAAGTGTAATTTATATAGAGCTGGTTTTCTATAAAAATGTTGTGTGTCAAAAAACGCAATTATTTAGAGGAATTCCTTACCCTAGTCGACCGTTATTTTTGACGCTTTTGTATGAAATGTAATTTCTCTTCAGGGGAGTCAAATATTTGAAAACTACAACATTTTTTATTTTTTTCAAAATAATCCATTCTTGTTTTTATACATTACGGAGGGGTAAACTGACCTGCAAATCTGCAAATACAACATATTTTATCTGGTGATCCAAAACTCACCCATCCTGAGGCCCAACAACTTTGCATAATCCCTGCCGATCCAAACCTTGAGCTCATCGCCCTCCGGGATGGGCTGTGAAACCTTGTAGTAGATGTTTTGATAGAACTGGAAAACAACCATGTTGTGTTGGTTCTCACTGCTGCTATATGTAACATACCTGAAACACAGAGCAATGAATAAATGACTTGTACAAGTTAGTAATATTTAAATGTAGAATAGAACAGAATAATATGTTTTGTCCTCAAACATGAGAGCATGCCAACATTACAGCGGCTACTTTGTAAGGTGCAATTAAAATACATTAAAATACAGGACAAACTATATATAACATACTAAAAATAAATACCATTACAGATGGTATATATATATATATATATATATATATATATATATATATATATATATAGATAGATAGTTATTATTGTTGTCTTCAATAAATAAACAGTACCTCATCCAGTTTGATTTGTTTTCATCAGAAGCATCAACATAGACAAAAGCAGCATCATTCCTGATCTGCAGAAAGTACAAAGGTAAATAGTGTTTACATTCAGTTGTATTTTTCACTAAATATAACCAACACAATGTTACTCTGAAATAAACGTTGACTTACAGCCCAGGCATATTTCAGGTTAGATGGCATGTGGGCTTTGGTCACTTCTCCAACATAAGGTCCAAAGAGTATGCCCTGTTGAAGGTGACACTTGGCATACACCTTCCTCTGGTCAATATGCACATCGCCAGAGGATCCCAGATCAGAAGGTCCTGGATCGTAAATGCACAAACAGGAAGGCAAAGAAAGCACTGCTCGCGACGGACCGCCTTGAAGCCATGTCTCACCAGGTGGCAGAGCAGCATCAGGGATGTACTTGTGGTTTGAGTGAGTCTGGATCAGAGACATACGCTCGGAAGATTCTTGACTTAAGTCCAGCCCTGTAATCAAAAAAACAGGGCTGTCAAATGGTTACATTTTTAATCAGATTAATCACAGGCCTGTTGTGGATTAACCAGACTAATACGCAGTGATGTGGATAGGTTTTTAATGTCGTCAGTCCCTGTGACCTAAAGTTAGTGATTTCAGTGGGTCTCTGGGAAATTCAATAGATCCCAAATTAATAAATGGTATTTCTATTTTTAATATTCTTCTTTTTCTTAAGTTGTAGAGTTAAACTCTGTTAATGATGATTCAGTATAGTATGGTTATATGTAATGGATACAATTGTGTTCAAAATGTATCTGAAATTAAACTACTACAATTAAAAATGTATGTTCACCTTTCCCTGCTTACCTGAGATAAACACGTCGGAAGCAGCAGTATATGCTCAGACGCCATTCAAAGTATTTTTCATCAACACTAGCGCAGTATGTTTTTTCAATTAATTTATCGACAATAGTGGGGATAGGTTGATTGGCAACACTAAATGGGCCTTAGAGTGTGAATGTGAGTGTGAATGTTGTCCGTCTGTCTATCTGTTTTGGCCCTGCGATGAGGTGGCGACGTGTCCAGGGTGTACCGCTTTCCGCCCAAATGCAGCTGAGATAGGCTACAGCGACCCCCCGCGACACCAAAAGGGACAAGCGGTAGGAAATGGATGGATAGTCGTGACGTCATTTTCCCCAGAGGAACGCAAGTCAAAACATGTAAAATGAGGGTAAATTTTCTCTTATTCTTGTTTAAAAAGGTAATTAAAAGTCTGGAAACACCTAAAAAAAACTCAACAAAATACATTGTAAAAAAAAAAACCATCAACAATTGAAAATTATGGCAAAGCAATAAAAAAATGTATACTAATAACCCGAATGCAGCTGAGATAGGCTCCAGCACCCCCGCGATCCCAAAAGGGAAAAGCGGTAGAAAATGGATGGATGGAATACTAATTCATAACAGACTTGTTTTTAGATGTATGAATACATTATTTGAGCCTTTTGAATGAAAATCATATCACCATAGCCATTTATGCTCAATACTTAGTGACATCATGGTGAAAACGCCCATAACCAAACCCCCACCACCACAGGTATCTTGACAGTTAAGGGGAAATTGATATTATTAAGGACATTTAATATAATGTGGTCATCCATGTCAAATAAAGCACTTGGCTTTTTTTAACAAAAAAAACATAAGCTTTTAGTTTTTGTTACGTATGACAATGAAAATACGGTGTATTGGACCAACAATCACAATACTTAGTACTAGGATTTAACATGTTAGTTTATTTGCACAAGCAGGTATTGGTAGTTATATTTAAGCATAGCAACCACAAAAGAAGACAAACTAATGCGAGCTCTTGTTCCTGTCCTATGTTTAGTTCGGCTCTCAAAAACTTAGACTTCCTTTTATTTATCCTTTTACTAAAAAAAAACTAATACAGTAAAGAATAAACTCGATTGCATCACACAAAGTTTCTCAAACAAATCAAATTTTCAAAAACAAAGTGATCACTGCAGACACAAGCGGTCTGATTGTATTCCACAAGTTGATGATGTATATATATTTAAGAGCCCTTTCCTTCGAGGCACTTTCGTTTTCTCCCCTGACTTTATTCAACTTTAAGGAACCCTTTTTTTGGGACTCTATGAAAACTCTTTTATATCTCTCCATTTGAACGACTGGAACACCCAAAAACAGAACAAAAATATGGCATTGTCCACTCAAACTCTACACTCGCCCTCACTTAATGCTACGCTCAAGCTGTTTGACCATCATATGAGGTAAAACGCGAAGAAGAAAAACGGATGTGAAGTCACATGCAACCCAACTATAGCCTGGAATTTACTGATGTCCCGCACATGCTTGGTGGTCAAGCTAGCGGTGTTCTCAATTGGTACTAGGCTCAATTTAGCCTTTCTCCAAAAAAAAAAAGCCCTATGCTTGTGTTGTTTTCGGCTGTACAAATCTTCCGTATCACGAAAAAGATAAACCTTTCCTCAGAGTTCCTCAAAGGGTAAATAAAAAGGGCAGAAGAGTGCAATATTTTACGAAACAACGAGAACAACAGCACACACTCCAGTCCAAGAGTCAAAGAATGCAAACATTTTCACTGATCAATTTGTTAAAATATTTCTTTGGTATACTTTTAATGATTATTATTTCCCATTTAAATATTATCTTGACATTATTTGTATTTTTTTAAAACACATTTTTGCAATGAGTGCTTCAAAAAGCACTAACCCAGCGAGTCTAGATAAAAGAAAGCAAATGTGATCAAAACCTGAGACAGTTAAGCTTTTACTAAAAGGCAACATTTATAAGTGAAGCTTTCATACCCAATGTTGACATTTATAGTAATATTTTGAACAAGACTCGTAAACGGCGTATGCAACACGAACACACATCAGTAGACGCAGAGGTAAATCAGGAAATCCCAAATAATTCAAGCAAAAGAGCTGTGTATTTATCTGGGAGAGTCTTGATACCAATTTTCGTGACCCAGCCACACACAGAAGTTGTAGACCTTCATACTTTTCCAATTTTCCATCTGTTTTGTCATGCAGAATGGCATCTGGAGCACAATTGTTTGATATGTCAGAGAAATTGACCAATGTATAATCTTTGATATCAATCCATTCATCCATCCATGTTCTACCGCTTGTCCCGTTCGGGGTTGCTGGAGCCTCTCCCAGCTGCATTCGGGCAGTAGGCAGGGTACACCCTGGACAATTCGCCACCTCATCGCAGGGCCAACACAGATAGACAGACAACATTCACACTCACATTCACATGCAAGGGCCGATTTAGTGTTGCCAATCACCCTATCCTCAGGTGCATATATTACTCAACATTTTTTTTCGATTTAGTATAAGGATATATTCCATTGCATACTTAGATTTTTTACTGTAATATGAATTTTGTAGGCATATTTAAGCCCCCGGTCGGTCTGTGCTTAGCGTTGATAGTTCGCGCGCTTCTTATTAATGTTGTAAGCATTTCACCAATCTCGCGCACTTTGCAAATTTGGACGCGATCTAACAGCAAAACAGTCTCCCAACACTGCGTAGATGGCATCAAGGCCTATTTATCCAAGCGTGAGGGGTGGGAAACGAAGGTGTTTGGCGAGGGAAGTGTGGATTCAGGTCGAGTGGCCTATTTTAAGCTCCAGGTAACCCTACATTATTATATTTTATAAAAAGTAAACCAAGTTGTGGTAGTAGTTTAATCAGTAGTTTGGCCATGGATGTACACTGTATAGTGACGAATCCAATAAACATTTGATTTGATTTGACATTAAATTTCCATTGCACCAATTGGTATTGTGCTTACAACACTAACAAGAAAAATCTCAAGTTTCGTTGACCACCAATGGTTTTCACTTCCGGGAAGAAGTCACGTGTCGGAATACAAGCAATAAACTGGACATAGATTGTTCGGGACAAAGCTACCGATGGTGCCTTGTTATTCCTCCGCAAAATCTGCAAATTACCTCGATACTCATACACTTAAAATGATCGGAACGACAATAATAACTCCATCCATTCATCCATTTTCCTACTGCTTATTCCCTTTGGGGTCGTGGGGCGCTAGCGCCTATCTCAGCTACAATCGGGCGGAAGGCGACGTACACCCTGGACAAGACGCTAGCTCATCGCAGGGCCAACACAGATAGACAGACAACATTCACACTCACACACTAGGGCCAATTAATGTTGCCAATCAATTTATCCCCAGGTGCATGTCTTTGGAGGTGGGAGGACGCCGGAATACCCGGAGGGAACCCACGCATTCAAGGGGAGGACATGCAAACTCCACACAGAAAGATCCCGAGCCCGGGATTGAACCCTGAATATTCAGGACCTTCGTATTGTGAGGCAGACGCACTAACCCCTCTTCCACCGTGAAGCCCAATAATAACTAATGTTAAGAATTATACATGGCACTGAAGTAATCAAACCCGTTTCTAAATTAAAAGGCTCAAACGATATTTACATTCCCCACATTCCCACAGCTTCCGTATTTCCGGTTCAGCATTTCATTTATTCTGCTAGGTATTTATTTGACGATTGAGTGAGATTAAAACTTACTGAGGTAACGGCGTTTTGTTGGAGTGTTTTGGCTCAAGCCGGGCGTTGCAGTGGTCGAAATATTAGCAGCAAAATCCCCGGTCGGTCTGTGCTTAGCGTTGATGTGATACTTCAGGCTGCTAGTGCTTCGGTGAAAGGAAAACTCCTTTCTGCAGAGAGTACACACTACTTTTTGCCGGTCGATTGATCCGTCTGTGAGTTTTCTGTACTCAAACATCCCACCAAGAGGCCCAACGTGTTGTTTGGAGTCGTCCATTTTGGTAAATTCCGCCGCCACAAAAGCTGTGGAGCGTCAATCCGGGCCAGCCAGTGGGATTGGGAGTCGCTGCCCGTTTCTTCTTCTGACTCTTTTTCTTCTTCTTTGGTTTAATGGTGGTTGGCAAGCAACCCTATGGTGCGCAATACCGCCACCTTTTGATATGGATTGATTGATTGACACTTTTATTAGTAGATTGCGCAGTACAGTACATATTCCGTACAATTGACCACTAAATGGTAACACCCGAAAAAATTGTTCAACTTGTTTAAATCGGGGTCCACGTTAATCAATTCATGGTACAAATATATACTATCAGCATAATACAGTCATCACACGTGTTAATCATCAGAGTATTCATTAAATTATTTACATTATTTACAATCCAGGGGGTGGGATGTGTGTGTGTGGAGGGGGGGGGGGGGGGGTAGGTTTAATTGATGTCAGCACTTCAGTCATCAAGTGAAGTGAATTATATTTATATAGTGCTTTTTCTCTAGTGACTCAAAGCGCTTTACATAGTGAAACCCAATGTCTATTTTTTACATTTAAACCAGTATGGGTGGCACTGGGAGCAGGTGGGTAAAGTGTCTTTCCCAAGGACACAACGGCAGTGACTAGGATGGCGGAAGCAGGGATTGAACCTGAAAATCTCAAGTTGCTGGCACGGCCGCTCTACCAACCGAGCTATACCGCCCCAACATCAACATTTGTATCATCTGAGAAATGGACATTGAAACAGTGTAGGTCTGACTTCGTAGGATATGTACAGCAAGTAGTAGTGGACATAGAGAGATCAGAAAGCATAAGAACAAATATATACATTTGATTATTTACAATCCGGGGAGGTGGTTTGTGGAGGGGAGAGAGTGTTTGTTTAGGGTTCAAGTTGCCTGAAGGTGTTTTCTTAGTGCGGTTTTGAAGGAGGATATAGATGCACTTTCTTTTACACCTGTTGGGAGTGCGTTCCACATTGATGTGGCATAGAAAGAGAATTAGTTAAGACCTTTGTTAGATCGGAATCTGGGTTAAACGTGGTTTGTGGAGCTACCCCTGGTGTTGTGATTATGGCGGTCATTTACATTAAGGAAAAAACGTATTTCCTTGAATTGCCGCCGGGGCGCTAATTAATTTAAAACCTATTCTCACTCCTGCGCTTACCAAAGGCATGCGGTAAAAGTAAGCATGCGCTAATTATTTTAAAACCTATTCTCACTCTGGCGCTTACCAAAGGCATGAGGTAAATTTAGGCCTGTGCTTTTAAATTTGAGTGTGATGTAAGGATAGCATCATGAAAAGCACATTTATTAAAAAAAATGTTAATGTACGGGAGCCTGTATTTAACCTTGGGCGGATGCTCCAATTATTCCCTACTTACCCAATAAATGTAGTCTAAGAGAGTGGGAGAGGAGACAGTTTATATACAGTAGTTGAACAATTTACTATATACACCAAATAAACATACAATAACCAGACAATAATAAACACACATTAATTACAGTCATACACTTGTCCCCACTCACACGCTACAGTACCTCCCCAACTCGCGCTGTCCACTTCCCTCGCAGCTATGTAGCCACGATAGCACACAACTAAACTCTTTATAATGTTCCAAACTCGCTATGCAAATAGTAAACAGTCACAGGGGAGAGGGTCTCTTTAACAAACTAAACTAATACGTTAATCTGCCGTTCGTGAAGTCACAGTGCAGCAAAGAAACACACGTGCGAGCTGCGGTTAGCACACCCGTCCCATCTACTGGCAACGTGAGTGCCCAAACGTCCTAAACTTTAACGAGTGCAACTTAAAAACTGTCTTATATAACACACTCAAATAGGAAGTTTACTGTGGTTATTTCTCTGAACTGCAACCGTGGTGAACTATCTCCCGTGTAGTATTACCGACGCTACGTTGCTTGTTAATGCCGGTGCTCTTTTACACTTTGTTTAACGTGCCGGCGGACACGGAACTGCCCGAAACCATAGCAACCGGAAACCATAGCAACCGAAGCCATAGCGACGGCTAAACAACTTAAAAAAACACATTTTACCTTTCCAAAGGACACATATGAAATAGAAATAAATAATAATAATCAAACCCTTAACAGAAACGATCTCCTATTTGTAGAACTAAAGGGACAATTACATAAATATGCAAACCTTCAGAAAAGTTAATATGTAGCATAAAAAATGCAAATGGCCTTAAAACGCCACAACACTCAGTCACCGTATGTAAGTACCCAAAATAAAGACTCAACATAAATATAAGTTCAATCGGATCAGAAACATTGGAGGAAAACGGATTAAAACCCGATGCTAACTGCCCATAGAAAATACATGGGTATTGCTAGTAGCTACTATTAGCAAACAAATTAACTTACTAACTCGGCTTAATATCTTAACATCGCCACACTCTCTCATCGCAACTCGGCCCTGATGGTCGGCATCTATAAGTTTACAATTAGTTGTAAAATGTTGGACAGTTGTTTTTACGATATGCAGGCAAACGACAACTTTAAAACATACCGGCTTCAGATGTCCCTAGGCTTAGCCGCCGCACCTGGCAGCCATCTTGGAACGCTGGATTATATAGAGCGCGATAGGCTGCATCGGGTCACGTGAGCGCCTGTGTTAAAGGCCTACTGAAACCCACTACTACCGACCACGCAGTCTGATAGTTTATATATCAATGATGAAATCTTAACAATGCAACACATGCCAATGCGGCCGGTTTACTTTTCTAAATTGCAATTTTAAATTTCCCGCAAAGTATCCTGTTGAAAACGTCTTGGAATGATGACGCGTATGATGACGCGTGCGCGTGACGTCACCGGTTGTAGCGGACGTGTTCTTCCAGCACCCATCACGGCTAAAAGTTGCCTGCTTTAATCGCATGATTGCACAGTATTCTGGACATCTGTGTTGCTGAATCTTTTGCAATTTGTTCAATTAATAATGGAGAAGTTAAAGAAGAAAGATGTAGGTGGGAAGCGGTGTATTGCAGCTGCCTTTAGCACCACAAACACAGCCGGTGTTTCCTTGTTTACATTCTCGAAGGTGAAGCTTTACTATGTAACAGAGCGGTCAAGCGAACATAATTCCCGACCACATGTCAACCGGCAGGTTTCGGTAAGAAATTTGTGGTAATACGTCGGCTCTTACCATAGACATGAGTGGAGCTTGCGTCCTCCTGCAGCTGTGGACTCTCTTACCTCCTCCCACCGGAGACACTGGCGGTCACCACACCCGTGGCCGCACCCCTCCGACTTTCAGGTACCATATAATCTCACTAAAACACTAGTAACAAAATAAGCAGATAAGGGATTTTCCAGAATTATCCTAGTAAATGTGTCTAATAACATCTGAATCGCTCCCACTGCCCTCGCCTTTTTTTTTCTAGTCCTTCACTCTCACTATCCTCATCCACTAATCTTTCATCCTCGCTAAAATTAATGGGGGAATCGTCGCTTTCTCGATCCGAATCGCTCTCGCTGCTGGTGGCTATGATTGTAAACAATGCGAGGATGTGAGGAGCTCCACAACCCGTGACACATGCGCACATAGTCTGGTAATTCCGGTACAGGCAAGACTATTTTATTAGCGACCAAAAGTTTCAAACTTTATCGTCGATGTTCTCTACTAAATAATTTTAGCAAAAATGTGGAAATATCGCAATATACTCAAGTATGACACATAGAATGGACCTGCTATCCCTGTTTAAATAACAAAATCTCATTTCAGTAGGCCTTTACCCTCGCAAGATCAAATGTGGAATCGGCGCAGGTAATATGAGGGGATGCCATGACAGGAAATATGGCTTATTTCCCACCCGTGTTACACACTCGTGACGTGACAAGTATGACCCGGCGGTAAATCGAGGCATGCGCTAATTATTTTGCTAAACAAGTTTGACCCGGCAATAATTCTAGGCATGCGCTAATTCTAAGCATGCACTAATTATTTTGCAAAACGAGTTTGACCCGGCGGTAAAACGAGGCATGCGGATAACATATACCCGGCGGAAATTCAAGGAAATACGGTAGTTTGACATGTACTTCGGTATCAGGGAGGTGTAGCTAATTTTATAGACTAGGCTCAGTGCAAGTTGTTTTACTCTGTCCTCCACCCTGAGCCAGCCCACTTTGGAGAAATGGGTAGGAGTGAGGTGTGATCTAGGGTGGAGGTCTTGAAGTAACCTGACTAGCTTGTTCTGGGATGTTTGGAGTCTAGATTTGAGGGTTTTGGAGGTGCTGGGGTACCAGGAGGTGAAAGTTTGGGCTGAGGTGGAACCTTACTCTGTATCAGTGTTTTTCAACCACTGTGCTGTGGGAGATATGTAATTTCACCTATTTGGGGTAAAAATATTTTTCGCAAACAAGTAATTATAGTCTGCAAATATTGTGCCGTTGTTGAGTTTCGGTGCTGTCAAGAGCTCAGCGACGTAACAATGTACTCTTCAGTAGATGGCAGCCGGTAGCTAATTGCTTTGTAGATGTCTGGAACATGTCGTGTGAGACGACGATGGTTTGTCGTGAACCCAATATGCAGACCACAGTGGGAGGCAGAATGCTGGTGAAAAGGTATCTAATGCTAAAATCAAAAATAAACAAAAGGTGATTTTCCCTAAGAAAAGGCATTGAAGCTTAAGGAAACTAAAACTGAACTGGCTACAGAGTAAACAAAAACAGAATGCTGGACGACAGCAAAGACTTACAGCTGTGGAGCATCCACAATGTACATACGAACATAACATAACACTCATCAATGTCCCCACAAAGAAAGATAGCAACAACTTAGATATACTTGATTGTGAAAACAAAGCAGATGCAGAGAATAGCATTCAAGGAAGACATGAAACCGCTACAGGAAAACTTAAATGGGATAAGCCACCAAAATAGGAGTGCAAGACAATAACTAAAATACTACACACAGCAAAACACCAAAAACCTTAAAATAAGTCACAGTGTGATGTGACAGGTTGTGACAGTACACCTACTTTGAGAAAAGAGCTATTGTGAGGCATGCTTGGTTGGTTTGAAATCATATCCAACACTTGCGACAACGGCTTTTTATTGTCAATATCGGCTGCTAAGTTAAATGTTTTAATGATTTCTGCTAGTGGTGTGCCTCAGAATTTTTTCAATGAAAAAAATGTGCCTTGGTCAAAAAAGGTTAAAAAACGCTGCTCTATCTTTTTTAAATGTATATTTTGCTTTGTACCTTACATGTTCTGAGTGTAATTCTAAAATATCTTCCTCTACTAACCAAACCTTTTCTTTTGCTAACTTATTTTTTAGTATTTAAATTTCTCTATTGTATTTCCAACATGTACAACACTTTCTATCTGTTGACAACAGTCACACAGCCCTGTACAATGTTTCCCTATCAATTTCAAATAACTATTCAGATTTGTGTGTCCCAACGTCATTCTAGTAACAACGTCTTATTCCTTCCTATTTATGTTGCAGTGGTGTTCCGTCAGGGCTAGCAAAGCCTTCTCTGCTGGCCTAACATAAATCATGATCATAAATTAATAAAAGTATTGTTTTATTTTTGATTTACTTTTCATTAATATATAAAAGTATTCAACATATTGTCTTCATGTCATATTAACGTCCAGTGTTGCTGCTCAGTAGTGGTTGGAGTGTCCGCCTTAAGATCGGTAGGTTCGTGAGTTCGAACCCCAGACGAATCATCCCAAAGACTACGACAATGGGACCCATTACCTCCCTCTTTGGCACTCAGTATCAAGGGTTGGAATTGGGGATTAAATCACCAAAATGATTTCCGGGCGGCGCCACCGCTGCTGCTCACTGCTCCCCTCACCTCCCAGGGGGTGAAGGTGATGGGTGAAATGCAGACGATAATCTCACCACACCTAGTGTGTGTGTGACAATCATTAGTACTTTAACTTTTTTAAGTTAGAGCTTTTAACCAATCAAAATTCAGCTAGCTACTTGCCAGCGCTGTATGAATTCTGCCGGAGGCCTTCTGAACCAACATTATCGGCAGCAGTGCAGTTTAAGGAACAATGATATTCAGTTAACAGGCAGTTGCAGTACTGTAGCTGATCAGATCACAAGTTGTTGACGGTAGCCCTACGTTGAACGTGACTGTGATTGGATACTCACTTGTCCGAGTATCTAATCACAAGTTGTGATTTACGAAAGCCGAAAATGGCAACGAAGCCATACCAGGCCAGTGGCGAAATCAGCGGCACTCACTTTTTTAACCATCAAAGAAGCAGAACAAAACATTGATTAGGTGGCAGATGTATATTTGCAAGGGCATTTTCAAGAAGGATACTTAAAGATAAAACTAGATCTTGTGAAACGAGGCCGGTCAACCCCGGAAACGAGTTAAGCTGCCCTGGCGGTGAAATTGTTTGCCGGCCACTTCCACTCGAGTTAGCCAACTATGAGCGTTACCAATGGCTTTACAAATTGTGAGTTCAAATATGTTTTTTCACATTCAATATGTTTTTTACGATTATTTTTGTGTTTACAGTACCAAATCTGACGCCAAAAAATAACCTGTTTTGTACACTCGTTACAAATTGAGGTGATTCAATGCACATTAGTGAGCAAGTGTGTTTCTGTAAAAATATTTTTCAAGCCGAGGTCATGTGGTGACTTAAATGATGGTATTTTGAGAGGTATTTAGGTATAAGTATAAGTAGGACATCACTGAAGGTCTAGGTGGGAAACACACAGCCCGCCACTGTTATATTGCCTCCTCTCATTACACTTACTGTCCTCTGGACTTTGTAATACTCCCTACATGTTGTTTCCTTATTTCAATTATCCTGCCACCTTTTATTGTGTTCTATCTCAACTATAATATTCACTTCTGATTTACTATGGTTAATCTCCATGTTTACTTATGTTGTAGTGGTTGTTTGCTTTGCTAATTTGTCCCCCAGAACTCCTTCATAAGCAGGTACCCCCTTTACTTATCCTATAGATTGCCAGGATTGATTGAATGAGGCGTTTATTAGTAGATTGCTCAGTACAATACATATTCTGTACAATTGACCACTAAATGGTAACACCCAAATAACTTTTTCAACTTGTTTAAGTCGGGGTCCACGACAATGAATTCATGGTAACTATTTCATAAGGACTATTTTAAATGTTAATTGTTCTTTCACATATGAATTATTGTTTCTGATGCTATGTTTTTATGCTGATCAATGCACTGCTGGAGTCCAAGCAAAACGACTGCTTCATTTTCCTTTACCCAATTAATACCCATATAAATTCCTATTATTTCCACTGTAAAACCGATGAATTGTCACTGATTATTTTGTATTTTCTTGTGGAATAACTGCTGAGGTTCCTAAATGTTATTTATAGTTGTTTATGCATCTGTATATATTATGACATACTCTGAATACGTTTCCCCAATCCATTTTTCTATTTAATAATTATTTAAACTTCTATTCTTTAATAATTGCATAACTACATCTGGGATATCGTACATCCACGGTGGTATTGCAGGGATTGGTACTGTAGGGCTAACTTTAATATTAGTAATTTGAACTTTGTTTACCTATACCTCCTATTATCCACCCAAAACTCTTCATGTTTTTTTCTTTTCTTTATCTTGGCAGTTTGGTAGCACTAAACTGTGGTCCCTTTCATGGAATCTTATAAGTTTAATAAACTGCTGAAAGTGGATCTCTTCTCATGCCTAAAGGTTTTTCTTTAATTTTTACTTGTAACGCTGCCACTGGAGTTGACTTTGTAGCTCCACAACATAACCTTACTGCTTGTGACTGGATCCTGTCTGTTTTCCCAACTAATGTTTTGAAGCAGATTGCTAAATGCTTCAAACTGTTCCCACAAGGTTTGGAGCATGGATTTGTCCAAAGTGTTTTGGTATCCTGGAGCATTCAAAGTTCCTTTCACTGGAACTAAGGGGCCAAGCCAAACTCCTGAAAAACAACCCCACACCATAATTCCTCCTCCACCAAATTTCACACTCGGCACAATGCAGTCGGAAATGTACCATTTTCCTGGCAACCTCCAATCCCAGACTCGTCTATCAGATTGCTAGATGCAAAAGCGTGATTTATCCCTCCAGAGAACACGTCTCCGCTGCTCTATAGTCCAGTGGCAACGTGCTTTACACCACGGCATCCAATTTAGCATAAGACTTGGTGATGAATGGCTTAGATGCAGCTGCTCGGCCATAGAAACCCATTCCATGAAGCTCTCCGCGTACTGTACGTGGGCTAATTGGAAGGTCACTTGAAGTTTGGAGCTCTGTAGCAACTGACTGTGCAGAAAGTCGGCAACCTCTTTGCACAATGCGCTTCAGCATCCGCTGATCCCTCTCTGTCAGTTCACGTGGCTCACCACTTTGTGGGTGAGTTGCTGTTGGTCCCAAATTCTTCAATTTTCTTATGATAAACCCGACAGTTGACTTTGGAAAATTTAGGAGTGAGGAAATTTCACAACTAGATTTGTTGCACAGGTGGCATACTATGACAGTTCCACGCTGGAAACCACTGAGCTCCTGAGAGCAGCCCATTCTTTCACAAATTTTTGTTGAAACAGTCTCCATCCCTGAGTACTTGGTTTTATACACCTGTGACCAGGCCAAGTGATTCTGACACCTGAATCTGATCATTTGTATGGGTGTTGACGGAGATAGATATATTTTTATATCCTAGTCATATTTTAAAACAGCTAAGTGTTGGGCATACGTAGGCCTTGATAGTTGGAATGTAACTAGCAACAATAACACTCTTTTTTTCTCCAATGTCCCATGCTAAGAAGGAGAATAGATATGGGAATTCGCTCTGGAGGAGGAGGGGGAGAGGAGGAGGAGGTGGGCGAGTGAGAGGGAGAGAAGAGGCGAAACTTCCGTAGTAGAATTAGATCAATTTGGGCGATGCGATTGAAAGGTTGTTGTATCTAGATTGGTCTCCCAAAGCTTTGGTAATAAAATATCAGAATAAGCAACTCTGCCTGAGATTCATTTATAACCAGCTTATGTGTCATCGAACCAACCTGGGAGGTGACCGTCAGAAGACCGGGTCCAAACGCAACAGTGTCCAAATTCTTTTGGCAATATAGTGTATTTTGCTTTCAATACCTATCAGCCCCCAAATCTTTCCCTCTCAAAGCTCCCATTATATGTAACACATTTTTTACTTTCTGCACAATTTTACTGATGTGGATTGTTTATGGAACCATATTCCTTAATATTCAAATAATTGAACTTCTCCATAAAGTTTAATTTGGAGATGAACCTTCCTTTTAGTACAATTCATGACTTTAGTTTTCCCAATCGATAATCTTAAACCCTGACCTGTTCCCCAATCTTGGACTTTATTTACCACTTTTTGTATCTTCTTTTGTATATGATTTGCATTCTACCTCTCTTCCACATCACTCCATCATCAGCAATCAGTGCCACCCCCACTAATCCATCCACTTTACTGAACACTTAATTTATCATTATCAAAAGTACTGGACTTATTTTACTCCCTTGCGGGGTCCCATTTAACACTTCATGTGTTGTAGTATAATCATTCTCTATTTTTACAAAAAATGTTCCTATTTGTTAAGAAGTCTTTTATCCATCTGTGCATTCTTACTATAATCCCAATTTTTATTTTATTTAATTAGCAACCGCCCTGTGATGAGGTGGCGACTAGTCCAGGGTGTATACCGCCTTCCACCGAATGCAGCTGAGATAGGCTCCAGCGACCCCCCGCGACCCCGAACGGGACAAGCGGTAGAACATGGATGGATGGATGGATTAATTAATCAGCAACCACTGTTTCCACAACACATCATAAGCTTTCTCTTCATCAAAAAATACTGCAATTATACACGTTTGTACTTTATTTATTAATTTGTTCTTTTCTAACTTCCTCCTCCAACTGCACTGCTGGTTTGTTTGTGTTACTTGCTTTCCGAAACCCACTTTGGTAGTTTTTTTATTATATCTTTGACTCTAAATAACATACAAGTCTTTCATGATTTTTTTTTTACCATAACTTTGCTCAAATTTGAAGTCAATGCTATGGGACTATAATTATCTGCCTCTTCCGGGTCTTTTCCTGGTTAACATATTGGAATTATTACAGCTTCTTTCCACTCAGCTGGTAATTTCCCTTCTTCGTATATCCAATTATATAATTTCAACACCACTTCTTTGATTATGATCTGGTAACTTACCTGCTGAAACTTTACACTCACCTCTCACTAGTTTTAATGCTACAGCCAAGCTGCTTGACCATCATGTGAAGAAGGAAATTTGCAACCCAGCAATTCATTTTAATTCAGCCCCTTTAGTTCAGTTCAGAACTTGAGAGAGACTAACATTTTTGCAGTGAATTCCTGCAACATTAGACCCTTCTGTTTTATAAAGGAACTGGGCCCATTGTACCCACATTGACACTGTTATGTTTAAACAAAGGGGGGATGAAGGCAACAGACACCAAGGGACAGTATGTTCAATAATGTATTATATATACATGTATGTATATATATATGTATATATATATATATATATATATATATATATATATATATATACTACAAAACAATACTAATAAACTATAGAATAGTGTGTGACAATACCCAAGAGCGTGTGTGTGTTACCGTAAATGTTACCGTAAATGTTGAATGAAGAAACAGACAAAATCAAAGAGGGCAACGAAGAAGAGTTTCGAGATTCAAGTGAGGTCCGTGGGGCAGAGAGAGGCGTCAGAGTCCGGGGGCGAGCAAGTAGTCGAGGAACGAGGGAGGCAGTCAGAGTCCAGACGGAGAGCAATGGAAAAGTGAGACACACAGCTTACTTTCAGGGCGACGGAGGGTAGGTACACCATTGAGAAACTATATTCCGGCCAGAGATGGCATGTTGTGCAGACTTAAGAAGACCAGGAGGCTCATCACCCACTGGTGCGCTGATTTCAGATTGATTGCAGCCAGTGGATTGACACGTGCAGGAGAGGAGCCGCCATAAGTGTGTCCCGAGGTGCGCTCTGCTGTGCTCATTGAGGATTGCGCTTTGGCATGTGCCTGGGCCGTGACATTGACAGATTTTGACGTTAAAGGCCTACTGAAACCCACTACTAAGGACCACACAGTCTGATAGTTTATACATCAATGATGAAATCTTAACATTGCAACACATGCCAATACAGCCAGTTTAGTTGACTAAATTGCAATTTCAAATTTCCCGCGAAGTATGCTTTTGAAAACGTCGCGGAATGATGGCGACTTGTCCAGGGTGTACGCCGCCTTCCACCCGATTGTAGCTGAGATAGGCACCAGAGCCCCCTCAAAGAGAATAAGTGGTAGAAATGGATGGATGGATATATGACATCATTAAACACACACGTTCAAATGTATCTGTTCTCCCTGCTGAGTAAAGTACACAATGTCTAAATATTACATTATTCTGTTACCACACCTAGGAACCTGCTTGCTGGGCTGCACTGGAATGAAAACTCGAGCCGCCCTATAGCCACTACACAAGAGGGTGCTGAGCGCTATGCAGTACGCTACCCGAAGTATAAAGCACGGGGCCATGTGGTCAAGAAAATCGCGACGGAGCCAACATACCGTAGAGGCCACAAAACATGTGTTATGTTTTTGGACATCGCAACTTGCCGTAGTTGTAAGCAATGCATGATGGGAATCCGGATGTTGTGTCGTTGTATTGAAGTGCGACTGAAATAAAGACACGCTAAGAAATAGCTCTGTGCCATCTACTTAATGGGTCGTAGACAAACTTACAAATAATAGGAACATACATAACAAGTGGCGACGAGGTGGTTTGAGGTCCCACGGGCGCGGTATGTTTGGATTGTGTGTGTGTGGTCAAGTTTTATGAGTGGCGGTGATTTACTGAAGAGAAGCTAACGCGGCTAGTTAGCATTTGGCGCGTCACAGCCTGCGTCTGTTGTGAACAGCGCGAAAAAAAAAAAAAAAAAGAGAAGAGGAGACGCGTGACATCGCCGGAGGGAGGACCCGTCTGAGGAGGAGGAATTGTCAGAAGATATTGCTTATAACCAAGAGCCTGAAAGGAAAATGGCAGGAGTTGTTGGTAATATTGGCCCTTTTGATGAGCACGTGGAACAGTGGAGTGCATATGCAGAACGTTTTGACTATTTTGTATTGGCAAATGACATTGCTAATGATAAAGTAGTACCCACATTTTTGTCAGTGATGGGTCCAAAGACATATAATTTGTTGCGTGACCTGCTGCAGCCCACCAAACCGGGGACCAAAACCTATGCAGAAACAGTGGATGTTCTGACCCAACATTTTTCACCCAAACCATTAATGCTTGCTGAGAGGTTTAGATTCCACAGACGAAATCAAGAAGAGGGAGAATCTGTTACCATGTTTGTTGCAGCGCTGAGGAAATTAGCTGAGCATTGTGAATTTGGACAAGGTTTAAATGATGCATTAAGAGACAGATTGGTCCTCGGACTGAGAAATGAAGCCGCTCAGAAAAAACTGCTGACTGAAAGTAACCCGACGTTGCAGAAAGTCATTGAAATCAGTGTCGCCATGGAAATGGCCTCAAAGGAGGCTCACCAAATGAACGCTACAGGCGGAGTGCATACAGTTCAAACGGATAGACCTAGTGGACAAGGGACATGTTTCCGTTGTGGAAAATCAGGACACCTAGCCATGTCATGCTGGTGTAAGGATATGGACTGTCGCAGTTGTGGAAGAAGAGGCCATATCGAGCGGGCCTGCTTAAAAAAAAAGAACAAGGAGAAAACATCAAAGTCTGCCAACATACATGACTCTGTGAAGAACAGGAGGAAAACACAGGTGCACACTGTGAGACAACGGGAGACTGTGTCCAGCGATTCTTCGGAAGGAGAACAGGAGATGAGTGTACACACACTGAATATAATGAAGATGGATGAAGATTCAGAGGGTTACTGGGTGGAGCCCATGCTGGAGGGGCACCCAGTGAGTATGCAAATAGACACTGGTTCAAAAGCATCCATCATCTCAGAGGGGGTCTACAAAAAAGTTTTGGGACACCTTACGCTGCGACCGTCTGATACTAGGTTCAAAACCTATCTAGGAGAACCTGTACCCATGGCAGGAATGACTGATGTCGTGGTCCAGAGTAACAATCAGGTGAGGAAGCTCCCCATCTATATTGTTAAAGGTAATTACCCGGCTATTCTGGGACGTGTGTGGCTAGAGGAAATGAAGCTAAGCTGGCACACTGTAAAAATGGTATCACCAACGGCTACTAGTCTAGCTGCTATTTTGAGGAAACATGATGAGGTTTTCCGGAAGGAGTTGGGCAGTATGAAGGACATTACTGTTAAGCTAAACATTAAACCGAAAACAACACCAAAGTTTATGAAGGCCAGGTCTGTACCATATGCTATTCGATCAAAAGTGGGGGATGAGTTGGACGCCTTAGTTAAAAGCGGTGTTTTGGAACCGGTGACTGTCAGTGAGTGGGCCACGCCCATAGTTCCCGTACCCAAGAAAATGGGAGAAATACGAATCTGTGGAGATTTTAAGGTGACACTGAACCCTGTACTGTCAGCAGAGCAGTATCCTCTTCCCCGCATTGACGATTTGTTTGCCGGGCTGAGTAAGGGGAAAAAGTTTAGCAAAATAGACCTGAACCAAGCCTACTTACAGATGCACGTTCATGAGGATTCTAAAGACTTGCTCACCATAACTACGCAAAAGGGGCTTTTCAGATATTGTCGACTCCCTTTCGGGATCACATCATCCCCTGCACTTTTCCAACGTGCCATGGATCAGATCCTACATGGCCTCCCTGGTGTACAGTGCTATTTGGACGATATTCTGTGCACAGGAAGTACGGACCAAGAACATCTGGACAATTTGGATGCTGCTCTTCAAAGGCTGAAAGAGTATGGGCTCAGGGTTCGCAAAGACAAATGCGAATTTTTTCAACTGTCTGTTGAATATTTGGGACATGTAATTGATGCCCGAGGGTTGCATACTGCGCCGTCAAAGGTTAGAGCGATAGTCGATGCCCCGCCGCCAGAGAATGTTAGCCTATTACGTTCATTCTTGGGCTTACTGAATTATTATGGCCGCTTTATACCGAACTTGTCATCCATGCTCAAGCCGCTACATGACCTGCTTTGTCAAGGAAAGAAGTGGAATTGGAGTGATGCCTGTCAAGAGGTTTTTCAGAAAACAAAGGAGACATTAGTGACATCAGGGGTTCTGACCCATTTTGATCCATCACTCCCCATTCAGTTGGCCTGCGATGCATCCCCGTATGGAGTGGGGGCGGTCATTTCACATTTAATGCCGAACGGGGTAGAGAGGCCCATAGCATTTGCATCACGGACCTTGAACAAAGCAGAGACTAACTATGCTCAGATAGAGCGGGAGGCGTTGAGCATCGTCTATGGGGTTCGCAAGTTCCATCAGTACTTGTATGGGAGACAGTTTACACTGCTGACGGATCACCGACCCCTGACGACCATCCTGGGGTCGCACACTGGGTTACCCTCACTTGCCGCGAGTCGCATGCAGCGGTGGGCGTTGCTTCTGTCGGCTCACTCGTATGACATCAAGTATCGCAAGGCCGACCTGCACGGCAATGCCGATGTACTGTCCAGGTTGCCTCTTCCTATCACCAGGCCTGAGCCACGGGCAGCAGAAATATTTTACTTCAGTCAGGTGGATGGTGCGCCAGTTTCTGCTGCTCATGTGAGGAGGGCCTCTCGCACGGACCCTGTCCTGTCTGCGGTGATGGACATGGTGATGGGGGGTAGATCAGGTGGCGATGCCCCCAGTATTCAACCTTATCTCTCCAGGAGAGCAGAACTGTCTGTGCAATCTGGTTGCTTACTGTGGGGGAGGAGGGTGGTTATTCCCCCATCATTGCGTAAATCTGTTCTGCAGCAGCTCCATGCAGGTCACAGTGGAATAGTTCGAATGAAGGAGATAGCAAGGAGTTACTTCTGGTGGCCAGGAGTGGACAGAGAGATAGAGACTACCGCCAAAACCTGTTCCTCATGCCAAGAAGTTAGGAAGGCACCCCAACTAGCTCCTCTACATCCCTGGGAGTTTCCCGAAGAACCATGGCAACGGGTGCACATTGATTTTGCAGGACCTGTAGAGGGTTGTATGCTCCTTGTGTGTGTGGACGCCCACAGTAAGTGGCCGGAAGTGGCCATAATGAAAACCACTACCACTACAAAGACGATTGAGAGGCTGGGGGAGATTTTCAGCCGGTTCGGTTCTCCTCTTCAGTTGGTCTCAGATAACGGGCCACAACTGGTGTCACAAGAAATGACTACCTTCCTTGAAGCAAATGGCGTACAACACATTCGATCCGCATCATTTCACCCTGCGACCAACGGTCTGGCTGACAGGTTTGTGCAGACCATGAAGAAAGCTTTAAAGACATCTCAAGAGCAAGGATCATTTCATCAGAGATTGCATAGATTCCTGTTGAGCTATAGGAATACCCCCCATGCCACTACTAAAGTTTCCCCCGCTTCTCTGATGTTCAAAAGAAACCTTCGAACAAACTTTGACTTTCTGAAGCCGACAACGGTGAAGGATATTGTTCAGCATCAACAGGAGAAACAGATTCAACAAAGAATGCAGAAGGCTAAAGAAAGAGTCTTCTTTCCGGATGAGCCAGTGTTAGCAAGGAACTACAGTACTGGCCCCCGATGGGTCCCTGCAACTATAGTCAAGCAATCTGGTCCTGTCTCTTACACCGTCAGTACTGCTGCTGGACTGGTATGGAAAAGACACATCAATCAACTTCTTCAGGCGACAGCAGCGGCCCCCAACCAGCCGTCGGTGGATACTCCGAACGAGTTAGAGTTCAGCGCACCCCATCTCCTGCTGCCACCACCCCAAAGAACAATGGAATATACTGGTGAGACTTCTGCTTTTGACTCTTCACTACAAGATCCTGTGATGGATGTTCCAACACGCACGGCTGTTCCAGAGTCACCCAGCGGAGACCGTAAGACTGAACATTCTGTTGAGCCCCGTTATCCGGTAAGAGAACGCCGTCCTCCAGAACGCCTGAATTTATAGACTCTATGTTTAGAGACCAACCCAAACCAACTGGGGCAGAATAATCCCCATGGGTGTGGTCACGGGGTGAGGCCGTTTAACCTCATCTCAGAGTTATGTTGGGTAACTGTTACCAAACAATGTAAAAAAATAAATAAATAAATAAATAAAAAAAATTGGTGAAGTGCCCATGATACAGTTGAGTTATGGTGTTTTGCTATAAGGATTTTGTTGTTGGGGGGGGGATTTTTTCTAAGGGGGGAGGAGATGTTATGTTTTTGGACATCGCAACTTGCCGTAGTTGTAAGCAATGCATGATGGGAATCCGGATGTTGTGTCGTTGTATTGAAGTGCGACTGAAATAAAGACACGCTAAGAAATAGCTCCGTGCCGTCTACTTAATGGGTCGTAGACAAACTTACAAATAATAGGAACATACATAACAACATGTAAACTATCGACACTTTGTATCATGATAATAATACTGTCAGGTTTCACTCGCCATGAGTTTATCAAGGAGGTTGTTGCTGGCTGCAGACAGACCCCTGACAAGAGAACACCAGTCAGCGTCACCGTGGATGTGCCTCCCTTCCTCTGCGATGGATTGGAGAAGCCAGACAAGGAGGAAGCCATTGCCAAGCACAGGAGTTGCTTCGCTAGGCGTTAACTGCAGTGGCCATTTTGTTGCAGTCACTGCACGTCTTGGAACCCCGTGAAGTCCATCGATGGAAATGTTGTTCTAATCTTATGTACTACACAAGCTGGTAGTGCCACCCTTATCTCCTTTCCTAGATATCCCCAGCAGAAGCAGACAAACTGTTGATATGCTGTATATCGTCTCCACCTGCAAGTACAAAATAGTTGATAGCAAATTATGGAACCTGTTGTATCCAGACATGGATACACAGTGATTCTGTTCTCTGAGATGCAAAATACATTGTCATGCATTCTATTCATTTGTCATTTACTGTTGCAGTAAATCGTAAATATTGTTGACATCTACGGTCCATGTATGTAATACTTCTATGATATATAATGTCATGTACATTATAGCACAGTACATTTCACAGAATAAGAATACGATAAGAAAGTGCTCATTCTGACTAATCTTCCAAAGGTTGATAGAATAAAGAATGATTTAAACTTATTAGTGCCTCACTCCTTTTGCTGTTGCTGCAGCACGCCATATTGCTGTTTGTAGGCGTAATACGCTGTCTGCAGCACCCATTCATGCAGACACACAGATTGAAAGCCAGGGTGGTCTATGATGCACGTCTCCACCCCTTCCTGCTCCATTGTTGTGGCCACTGCCTGTATCTCATGACAGCAAGCACACTCAGCCACTGTCTCCATGTTCACACAGTTGTGACATGTACACCTGGAAATAGAAATATTCATAATATTTGTAAATCAATTCATATTATTGACCCCTGCAATCTGCATACATGTGCAATAATTAATATTATCATTGTCTTGTTGTGGATCTTATTAATCTACATGCATTTTATTTGTTTTACATGCATATTTTTAATATTGCCGGTATATGGAGCTGTAGCCCATAGAAATAATGTCTCCCAGCTGGCCTGGGAACGCCTCGGGATCCCCCGGGACGAGCTAGACGAAGTGGCTGGGGAGAGGGAAGTCTGGGCTTCCCTGCTTAGGCTGCTGCCCCCGCAACCCGACCTCGGATAAGCGGGAGAAGACGGTTGGATGGATGATTAGGTTTGACATTGTGTCAATGATAGCTATTTGGTCTATAGATAGGCCTGTGTCTGAGGTGTAAAGTGTAACACTAACAGTAACAGTGCAAGACTAGGCCACGAGCTAAAACTAGTCTATAAATAGATAACATTTTACCATTCTGTATTTTGAAGGCGATCTATGTCGTGTGCTACTCCAGCATCAATATCATCAGCGTCCTCTTGACTGTAACCGTGAGCGTCGGGTTCAAAGCGGTATGGCTCTATCCCTTGTTGGAGGTGGCCGAGGAGTCCTGCCACCCCAACGGCTGCCATGGCGCCTCTCACAGCATCTTCCGTATGTGAATCGCTCCCACCGGCCTCTAGTCCTTCACTGTCACTTTCCTCATCCACAAATCTTTCATCCTCGCTCCAATTAATGGGGAAATTGTCGCTTTCTCCGTCCGAATCGCTCTCGCTGCTGGTGTCCATGATTGTAATGAATGTGCGGATGTGAGGAGCTCTACAACCGGTGACATGATGCACACATCGTCTGCTACTTCGGGTTCAGGCAAGGTTTTTTTATTAGCGACCAAAAGTTGCAAACTTTATTGTTGATGTTCTCTAATAAATCCTTTCAGCAAAAATATGGCAATATTGCCAAATGATCAAGTATGACACATAGAATGGACCAGCTATCCCTCTTTAAATAAGAAAATCTCATTTCAGTAGGCCTTTAAGGCTGGGCCACACATTTTCAATGGGAGACCGGTCTGGACTACAGGCCGGCCAGTCTAGTACACGCACTCTTTTACTATGGCGCCACGCGGTTGTAACACATGGCTTGGTATTGTCTTGCTGAAATAAGAAGGGGTGTCCATGATAACGTTGCTTGGATGGCAACATATATTGTTCCAAAACCTGTATGTACATTTCAGCATTAATGGTGCCTTCACAGATGTGTAAATTACCCATGCCTTGTGCACTAATATACCCCCATACCATTTCAGATGCTGGCTTTTGAACTTTGCGCCTACAACAATCCGGATTGTTCTTTTCCTCTTTGGTCCGGAGGACACGACGTCCACAGTTTCGAAAAACTATTTGAAATTTGGACACGTCAGACCACAGAACACCTTTTCACTTTGCATCAGTCCATCTTAGATGAGCTCGGGCCAGCGAAGCAGTGATTTCTCCAGATTATTTGAAACTTTTGATGATATTACAGACCGTAGATGGTGAAATCCCTAAATTCCTTACAGAAGCTCGTTGAGAAATGTTGTTTTTAAACTGATAGACAATTTACTCACAAATTTGTTGAAAAAGTGGTGACCCTCGTCCCATCCTTGTTTGTGAATGACTGAGCATTTAATGGAAGGTGCTTTTAAGGCACCTACCTGTTCTCAATTAGTCTGTTCACCTGTAGGATGTTTCAAATAAGTGTTTGATGAGCATTCCTCAACTTTCTCAGTCTTTTTTGCCACCTGTGCCAGCTTTTTTAAAACATGTTGCATGCATCAAATTTCAAATGAGCTAATATTTGAAAAAAACAAAACAATTTCCAGTTCAAACATTAAAGTAAAGTTTTGTAGAAGGTTGAGGCCATACGCTGAGAAGTTGGTTAACATTGAAATTCAACTTATACCCGAAAACATCGCTAGAAAGACGCCACAAGGAGCTTTTTTGCTCCCAGCATTTCTTTTTTACATGAAGAGTAATGATTCTATTGAATTCACAATCTAAATGGGGAGCACAACCATCACATCAATCAGTATCCGAGTGAGAGCAAACATTGTACGGTTAGATATGGTTTAATTACATTATTTTGTATTTCTTTTTGAGCACTAAGCACTACTGCTCCATGATGCTTAGCATTTCATCATAGAGTGATCTGCTTAGCACCCAGCTTCTAAAACGTGTAGCTCATTCTTTGTATATTCAGGCTCAAACATATAAGGATGTTGTTGTTGACTCTCATGAAGTGATTTTTTTTAGATGGCTTTATAGGCAAAATACAAACCCCGTTTCCATATGAGTTGGGAAATTGTGTTGGATGCAAATATAAACCGAATACAATGATTTGCAAATCCTTCAGTTGAATATGCTACAAAGACAACATATTTGATATAGAACAGATACATTTGTTTTTTTTTGGAAATTATCTTTGACTTTAGAATTTGATGCCAGCAACACATGACAAAGACGTTGGGAAAGGTGGCAATAAATACTGATAAAGTTGAGGTATGCCCGTCACACACTTATTTGGAACACCCCACAGGTGTGTAGGCTAATTGGGAACAGGTGGGTGCCATGATTGGGTATAAAAGTAGCTTCCATGAAATGCTAAGTTATTCACAAACATGGATGGGGTGAGGGTCACCAATTTGTAAGCAAATTGTCGAACAGTTTTAGAACAACATTTCTCAACAAGCTATTACAAGGAATTTAGGGATTTTACCATCTACGGTCCTTAAAATAATCAAAAGGTACAGAGAATCTGGAAAAATCACTGCACATAAGCGATGATATTACAGACCTTTTAACCCTCAGGTGGTACTGTATCAAAAACCAACATCAGGAACTTCATTAAACCACTGTCGGTAACTACAGCTGGTCGTTACATCTGTAAGTGCAAGTTAAAACTCTATTATGCAAAGCCAAACCCATTTATCAACAGCACCCAGAAACGCCGCCCGCTTCGCTGGGCCTGAACTCATCTAAGATGGACTGATGCAAAGTGGAAAAGTGTCCTGTGGTCTGACGAGTCCACATTTCAAATTATATTTGGAAACTGTGGACGTGGTGTCCTCCGGAACAAAGAGGAGAATAACCATCCGATTGTTATAGGCGCAAAGTTCAAAAGCCAGCATCTGTGATGGTATGGGGGTGTATTAGTGCTCATGGCATGGGTAACTTACACATTTGTGAATGCACCATTAATGCTGAAAGGTCCATACAAGTTTTGGAGCAACATATAATGTCATCCAAGCAACGTTGTCATGGACACCCCGCTTATTTCAGCAAGACAATGCCAAGCCACGTGTTACAACAGCGTGGCTTCATAGTAAAAGAGTGCGGGTTCTTTCCTGGCCCGCTTGCAGTTCAGACCTGTCCTCCATCGAAAATGTGTGGCGCATTATGAAGCGTAAAATACAACAGCGGAGACCCCGGACTGTTGAACGACTGAAGCTCTACATAAAACAAGAATGGAAAAAAATTCCACTTTCAAAGCTTCAACAATTCGTTTCCTCAGTTCCCAAACGTTTATTGAGTGTTGTTAAAAGAAAAGGTGATGTAACACAGTGATGAACAGGTCCTTTCCCAACTACTTTGGCACGTGTTGCAGCCATGAAATTCTAAATTAATTATTATTTGCAAAAAAAATAAAAAATGTTTATGAGTTTGAACATAAAATATCTTGTCTTTGTAGTGCATTCAACTGAATATGGGTTGAAAAGGATTTGCAAATTATTGTATTCCGTTTATATTTACATCTAACACAATTTCCCAACTCATATGGAAACGGGGTTTGTAGGTAAATCACTTTTGCCTGCATTGTTAGCTGCATGTTGCTAGCATTTTTTTTTTTACTATTTTGTACGCATAGAAAAGAGAAAGACATATTGCCTTATATAATGATTATAGATGATACCCAACATAAAAAAAATGTGGTTTTTGTTGTAAGGCAAAATAATAACAAATAAACAAAGTTAATTTTCAAAAGATGGAGGGATATATGGACAAAGAACAACCTTGTGCCACAAAAAAAGAAAAAAAGTGGTAAAAGCGCATCAGGGTATCACACATTAATCATTCAGACAACAGAGCGCTTTAATGTTATTTATTTTTATTTAGAGCGAGTATTTCACTATGCCGTTGCACAAAATGTAAAAATAGAACATATATTTCTTTAAAGACTTAAATATATATTTATTTGAGACAATATTGATACCTTCCAACCAGACCAAGGAAAAATAACGAGGTATTGCGTTAATTGTCATAATGTAAACAAGTGGCACCCCCAACACATTTATTTCTTTTGTAGTTTGTGTGACAAGCATACTTTGTGTACGACTAAAAGTGAAGATAATATTGAAATGCCTGTGGAAAAAAAGGCAACATGACGGAAAAACACTTGGGTAGCACTGCAGTCCAACAACACAGCATACGACATTGGAATAAACATATTGCAAAATTATTATCTCTCTGACAGTACCAATCATGTATTTGGGTAAAATCTGGAATTAAATTGCTAGCATTGCATTAATACAATTGTGTTTATTTTTATTAACCATGTGCTTTTAAATAACTCTCATTGCATTTCTTTTGACCGTGTTTAGACCTATGCACGCAATATGCATCATGTATGCTGGTGTCAGTTTAAATTGTTACCTTCAATGCAATCTATTTTCTTTTTCACATCCGCCATGCATTCCATGTTACCACCTTTAGCACGGTAAACATTCACGTGACACAAACACACGTACAGAGGGGTTTCTCACACTCTGAGAGACTGAAAGGCGGGGCACAAGGAAGTGTGAGTTACAAGACGACGGAGTGCAGTCCTCATTCAGTGCAGCAAATATGCTTTTGTTCAGCGAGACATCATCCTCACAAACTCTGCAAGAAGAAAATATGCCAATCAAAGATCTAAGCATTTTGAAATGAATTTTGCATCTTTAAAATATCTATGTAACCGGACAATAGCCATGTGTAAATTGGCAAAAATGTATTGATTCTGATCATAACTCGGATAAGAATGTTGTTATGTACATGGATGGACCTTGAAAAAAAAAGATCTGATGATGATGTGCATTTTCGTGCTTACTTCATACTTGCCAACCTTGAAACCTCCGAATTCGGGAGATTGGTGGGAGCGGCGGGGTTGAGGTGGGCGGGGTTGGGGGGTGGGGTTTTGTGGTAGCGGGGGTGTATATTGTAGTGTGTTAGAATAGTTAGTGCTGCAAGGGGTTATGGGTATTTGTTGTGTTGTGTTTTTACGTTGTGTTATGGTGCGGATGTTCTCCCCAAATGTGTTTGTCATTCTTGTTTGGTGTGGGTTCACAGTGTGGTGCATATTTGTAACAGTGTTAAAGTTGTTTAAACGACCTGTATGGCTGTTGATCAAATATGCTTGCAGTCTCACATGTGTGTATAAAAAAGGCTTGTATTTTTAGACTGTTTGTATGGAGGAAAATAGGACGTGCCGATTGGTTGTAGAGGATGCTAAACGCAGTGCACACCCCCAATATTGTTGTCCGGGTGTAAATCAGAAGAAATTCGGGGGAATGGTTTCTCCGCGAGATTTTCGGGAGGGGCACTGAAAGTCGGGAGACTCCCGGGAAAATCGGGAGGGTTGGCATGTGTGGTATACTTTGACGTATGCAGCACCATACCATAAACAAAAATATGTGTTATTGCTTGTCCTATGGCGCCATCTTTTGGACGCAGAGCATTATTTACAGCTGAAATGGACCTTTAGGGATTGGTTGACCCTCTGGAATTCATCATTCACTGAGAGGATGAATGTTCAGTAGCCTTGTGCTTAGAGTATCCGAGCTGAGATCAGTAGGTCATGAAGTCAAACCCCTGGCCGGCCGAGGCATACCAAAGAATATAAAAATGGGACTCTGCTTGGCACTCAGCATCAAGAGTTGGAATTGGGGGTTAAATCACCAAAATGACTTCCGATCACGGCCACCGCTGCTGCTCACTGCTCCCCTCACCTTCCAGGGGGTGGAACAAGGGGATAGGTGAAATGCAGAGGGTAATTTCACCACACCTAGAGTGTGTGACTATCAGTGGTACTTTATACACTGTAGACAGAAGCTTGATTTTTTATGTAAAATCCGGCACAATTTGTTTTTAAAATCATATAGTTTTTATTACATTGTATTTCATTTACAGTGATGGGCAGTAACAAGCTATATGTAACGACTGGAAGGCATGGCGCTGCCGGGTTTGTACCTCCGTGGATGCGTCGAGCAAGAACACAGCGTAAGGTAAGATATAAAGATTTATTTAGCAAAAAGGTGCAATGAACAAAAAACACTGGAGCTAAGCTAAAGGTAAACAAAAGCGCTAGCAACGAAGGCTAGGACGAGAACAGAGAAACTAGACTTGGCACGAGAGCCACAAAAGAGAAAACAAAACATTTAGCATGAGAGCTAAGAATAAGCAATAAAACGTAACATGAAAGCTGGCGATAATAATGAACAGTAGCAGTCGTCACTTGTTGCATGTAAGCAAATTTACGAACCCAGAAAGAATAACGAAAAGGGGCGAGCTTAAATAAGGAAGTTGATTAGAAGAAACAGGTGTGCGTTGACAATAAGGGGCAGGTGAACTAATGAGCTACCATGGTGACCGACTAAACAAGAAATAAGAGGATCAGACGGAGAGTGAAAACAAAATGGAACAATACACAATAATATGTGGCGATCCGAAAAGCGGATCACAACACTATATGTAGCTAAGCAAGGTATTTTAACTACATTTTCCAGTAGCTTGGTGGTAGTTTGGCTACTTTTTTAACAAGTAACTTTTCCTGTAGCTTAGCAACTTTTTGGACCCATGTAGCTATGTAGCTTACATCAAAAATGAAAAAAAGAGAGAAAATGGACTGCGAAAACAGGCCCAAAAAATATGAAGAAAATACCATGACCTGGATGAATGAGAACAATACATTGGTATGATGAGTCTCAATTGGTTAAAGTTAGGGCCAATCAGAGGCAAGATAAGGCGAGTCATTGAAACTAGTGAGCAAAATCATAACAGACGTGCACTCACGCACAAGACGACGAGGGATTTGGAGACAGAGGGACGCTTCAGGCTGACGACACACAAAAAAAGCAAAAATAAAGATACTTGAAAATGGGAAAATAATTATTTCCGCAGATTACATTTTTCCTTTCGTGATGAAAACGACGTCCAGGAAACCCACAATAATGCGGGTCCTTGGCATAATGTATGAGTTTAGCAAAAACAATGCCCAAAACCTTAGTTTTTAGTTGTTTACTCTGCAAACCAAAATCATAACTGCTTTCTAAATTTAAGACGTGGAACACAAATTTAGAAACACACATTAAGGTGAGTTGAGCTCATGAAAAGTTTTACTGCATATTACCTTTACCAACTGTTCCCAAACAACACATAAGTAATGTGTTTTTTTTGTCAAGATATTGATATATGTTTTTTAGTTTTTTACTCTGGATAGAGAAAATGAATAACATTATAGAGGTGGGCCAAAGAAAAGGCAAACTAAAATATATACATACAGTGTGGCGCAGGGACCCCGAGAGGTATTTGTAGGGTGTCCCCAGATAAATGACAGATAGTTAATAGCAATGGACCCTTATTGGGTGCATTTGTACACTCTCAGTTACATTAACATTATAACATAAAATGTAGCTTTGATGTAGCAAGCTACTTTTGCCGTGTAGCTAGTAGAGTAGCTTGCTACAATTCTCTGGGGACAGCTTCCCCTGTAGTTTAGCTACATTTAATCCAGAGTAATTTGTAGTTTAGTTTACTACTTTTTACGAGTAGCTTGCCTATCACAGTTCATTTATTTACACTGTATTCACAGAAATATGACCTAATTGCGTCTGTTTATTTACATGGTATCATTGTAAAAATATACTGTACCACTCATCCATAAGCCATTAGCCTGATTTGCATAGATTACACTAAATTGTAAATGTGGTAAACTAAAAATACAAGCCACGCACTGTGATACCAAGAACTAAAGGTTATGGGGACTTAATGTTCCTGTACTTATGGGGTAAAAAGGCTAGAAGGTAGTGGGTCGTTTTTCCCATAACCCTAACCTGGTTTTCTAAGTATCTGCAAAGTCCAAATTGAACCGATCAAGGCTCTGAAGGGCTTTAGAGAAGGTACCAAGAAAATGGCCATGGCCCTGTCTTCGGACCCTTTGGGTACAAGTGGGACCTTTTGGAGTACCAAGAGTCTTAGTTGTAGCCTAAGTCTGTTTTGGGGTATTTTATGACCTTGGGATTACTTGGGGTATTTTGGGAACTTCTGGTCTGTTAATCCTTTGTCCTGAGTCTATGGACTTTTTCCACTATAAGACAGGCCCTGATCCTTTTAGAGCCAGTCATGATTCGTTGGTCATGAAACCCAAGATGCAGAGATGGCAGGTGTATTGCAGGAAAACATGACTTTAATGTCAAAAGGAAATGCAGGGAAAACAGGAACCAGGAACACAGGAGACAGCGTACAATCCTCGAGCAGTGACTGGAGGGCAAGGCAGGCATAAATAGCAGCCAGCTGATTGACACAAGGTGTCAATCAGCCAGGACGCCAATCATGGGCAGGTGAGGGGAAACAGCGCTCAGGGAGACAATAAGGAAAGGGAACCAAAATAAAAGCACCTACTCAGTGGCCTAGTGGTTAAGTATCCATCCTGAGATTGGTAGGTAATGAGTTCAAATCCCGGCCTTGAACATTGGACAGTTACATAAGTGTTATGAGAGAAAGCAGGCTGTCATGGAGTTTATAAATAAGAAGGAAAAGCCAACCCGCGTGTGCTCTCTCACTTAAATCCTTCATGAGGGGGTACCATTTTTCGTCTCCGTAGACACTGTCTGTTCACATATTGATTCAATCCAACCTTGTACTATCTGATTGTGAGTAATTAAAACTGTTGTAACAAACTATTTGTCCTGTTTAAAAATTCAAACTTTTCGACTACACAAAATTGGCTACCACGAGCGGGATCAGGCCCCACCTGCCCCAGGTTAAATCCCTGACATTTCCACCTCACTACCATGCATGTAACATACATGCTAGCATAAAAAATATAACAAATCAGGTTTGATCATGAAAATTCTTAGCTGAAGACATCCCTAGTTGCAGGATCTTAAAGGGCCCTAATGCTGAAAAGGTTGGCACTTATTTCATAGTGCTGGACCTAAAAAAATATGTCTACAGGTAAGATTCCCCCCAAAATAGACATAGTTGTGATTTTAAGCTTGAAAACGGGGCTTAGGCCAAATAATTATTTGTTTAAGGGCTTTTAAGGACTTAGTGTAGACATGGACTAAGGCCCGCTTCAACCACACTAAACCATCGTTTAAGGTCCCCCTTCTCGGAAAATATTTTACACGGGTAAGTCAGCCGTGTAATTCTTGAATCTTCGGCATGGACTCATTGATCGTTTACGAAGTGAGTTCGGAGAGGAAGCAACTAATTAAGCCCACACATCGAAAGTGTCAGGATGTTGCCGAACAGTTTGCCTTAAAACTAACAAAACTAAAGACACGTTTCAGTGATGTTAATGTGATCGTGATTTGCAGTGTGTGACTACAAATATTGCTTTATGGATATGACTGTGAAATGGCAGGCATGATGCCAACATCTTCGCTAACTCCGCCATCAGCACCCAGTTGAAAGATGGAACCATCCCCTCGTGTCCCAAACAATTTATCACATTGTTTTCTTTCTCATGTCTAATAAAGATTTGATTAATTTATCATGGCTCAGGTGTGATTCCCTACAATTCCCCACAGCACACAGGATTCTAGTTAATTGAAATACCACAACACTGGATATTGTTCAAAGGAGACACATTTTAATTTAAAAACTTGCACACAAAACACAGCAAACAAATGTAAAATGCACAGCAAACTATTTACAATATAGCTATTTTAAATAACTTCACAATGAAGTAAAGTCATCTACTGGAGAGCTTGGAGCATCCATCCATCCATTTTTTACCGCTTATTCCCTTTCGGGGGCCGCGGGGGGCGCTGGCGCCTATCTCAGCTACAATCGGGCAGAAGGCGGGGTACACCCTGAACAAGCCGCCACCTCATTTTAGGGCCAACACAGATAGACAGACAACATTCACACTCACATTCACACACTAGGGCCAATTTAGTGTTGCCAATCAACCTATCCCCAGGTGCATGTCTTTGGAGGTGGGAGGAAGCCTGAATACCCAGAGGGAACCCATGCATTCACGGGGAGATCATGCAAACTCCACACGGAAAGATCCCGAGCCTGGGATTGAACCCGGGACTGCAGGACCTTCGTATTGTGAGGCAGACGCACTAACCCTTCTTCCACCGTGAAGACGAGCTTGGAGCAGATAGATTTTTTTTTTTTGCACATGCTTACTAGGTCACGTTGAGCCAGCGGACGGACGGGGGCAGGGATCTTAAACGGTGGCATTGTTGTGTTTGGACGCGGATAAGGTTAGGTGTGATTTACCCTGGATAACCTTATGCTTAGTGTAAATGGGGCCTTAGGCTAAACAATTATTTTTCTAAGTGGTTTAAGACTTAGTGTAGATATGGCATAAGTGATGTTAAATACCCCTCATCCTTGCTCACCCTCAAAGTCCACCTCTCCATCCCCGTTGAGGTCGACGTCACGCAGGATCTCATCTATCTCACGGTGGTTGAGTTGCTCGCCCACCAGCTTCTTCATGGCTTCTCTTAGCTCCCCAAGGCTGATCTGACCGTCACCATCGGAGTCAAACTAGGAGAGTGAGGGCACGGAAGAGGGAATTAGGAGAGAAGAAAACAAGTATATTCTGGCAGACTGTCATCATAAGGCAGACCTCTTTAAAGGCATCCCGAAGCTCTTTGACTCCAATCATGTCTGCTGTCTCAGCCAGCATCTTTGGCCCCATCAACTCCACAAAGTCTTCAAAATCTACTCTGCCGCCACCTAGAGGGCAAAAAACATAGTCATTTTATAGTCCTTGGTTGGGATGTCAGTAGGGATGTCCCCATACAACTTTTTCACTTTTGATACGAGGAGGTTTGAGTATCGGCCGATACAATATCACAGGAATCACTAATAATTTAATTATTTTGTATTGTGGAATAATAGAAAACCTTTTATTAAGTGAAATTAGTCAAATAGATAACAATAGCATGTATAAAAAACACTAACTTATTTGTTATTAACCATCTGAAATGGACTTATGCTGTCTTTAAGATGAAGTGGAGTGGTGTTGTTTCTTTTGAAGTGGCCTCTATAAATAAGTCAAGCTCATGATGAAGAAGTACAAACCCCGTTTCCATATGAGTTGGGAAATTGTGTTACATGTAAATATAAATGAAATACAATGATTTGCAAATCATTTTCAACCCATATTCAGTCGAATATGCTACAAGGACAACATATTTGATGTTCAAACTGATAAACATTTTTTTTTGCAAATAATCATTAACTTTAGAATTTGATGCCAGCAACACGTGACAAAGAAGTTGGGAAAGGTAGCAATAAATACTGATAAAGTTGAGTAATGCTCGTCAAACACTTATTTGGAATATCCCAGAGGTGTGCAGGCTAATTTTTGAACAGGTGGGTGCCATGATTGGGTATAATTGCAGCTTCCATGAAATGCTAAGTAATTCACAGACAAGGATGGGGTGAGGGTCACCACTTTCTAAGAAAATTGTGGAACCATTTTAGAACAACATTTCTCAACGAGCTATTGTAAGGAATTTAGGGATTTTACCATCTACGGTCCGTAAAATCATCAAAAGGTTCAGATAATCTGGAGAAATCACTGTAAGCGATGATATTACGGACTCTTGATACCTCAGGCGATACTGCATCAAAAACCGACATCAGTGTGTAAAGGATATCCCCAAATTGGCTCAGGAACACTTCATAAAACCACTGTCAGTAACTACAGTTGGTCGCTACATCTGTAAGTGCAAGTTAAAACTCTACTATGCAAAGCCAAACCCATTTATCAACAATATCATGAAACGCCGCCGGCTTGGCGGGGCCCGAGCTCACCTAAGATGGACTGATGCAAAGTGGAAAGATGATCTGTGGTCTGAGGAGTCCATACTTCAAATTATATTTGGAAACAGAGGATGTGGTGTCCTCCAGAACAAAGAGGAAAATAACCGTTCAGATTGTTATAAGCGAAAAGTTGAAAAGCCAGCATCTGTGATGTGTAAGTTACCCAAGGAATGGGTAACTTACACATCTGTGAAGGCACCATTAATGCTGAAAGGTCCATACAGGTTTTGGAGCAACATATGTTGTCATCCAAGCAATTTTATCATGGACGCCCCTGCTTATTTCAGCAAGACAAGTGTTACAACAGCGTGGCTTCGCAAAAAAAGACTCCGGGTACTTTCCTGGCCCACCTGCAGTCCAGACCTGTCTCCCATCAAAAATGTGTGGCGCATTATGAAGCGTAAAATACGACAGCGGAGACCCTGGACTGTTGAACGAATGAAGCTCTACATAGAACAAGAATGGGAAACAATTCCACTTTCAAAGCTTCAACAATTAGTTTCCTCAGTTCCCAAACGTTTATTGAGTGTTGTTAAAAGAAAAGGTGATGTAACACAGTGGTGAATATGTACTTTCTCAACTACTTTGGCACATGTTGCAGCCATGAAATTCTAAGTTAATTATTATTTGCAAAAAAAAATAAAAATTATGAGTTTGAACACCAAATATCTTGTCTTTGTAGTGCATTCAATTGAATATGGGTTGAAAATGATTTGCAAATCATTGTATTCCGTTTATATTTACATCCAACACAATTTCCCAACTCATATGGAAACAGGGTTTGTAAGTTGAATGATGCTGATTGATAAAATACTTGATTTCACGTAAGATCTTTCAAAATGTTGATATGAATTTTGCATCAGCTTGTGATTTTGCGAATTTGATGTCGATACATTTTCTTTACATAATGTATTTGTAGTAGAGATGCACAGACAGGCAATTATATCATCCGCATTACCAAAATCGCCATCCACCCGAACCAACTTTTAATCGGGACCGTACCCGACCACCAAAATTTCATCAGAGGGTGTCCACTTATACCACCCACAGAGCTATCTAAAACTGCTTCACAGAGTAATGCAGTCAATTGAGGCCGCTAACATTCATCCTGATGAGATAAATGTAGACGTGATGTGAAGCCATTGCATTAAACACCTTCAACAATATGTTCAAACCGGTTTTTGGTCCAGCAACATGTTGTATGCAGCTTCCGCATTCACATGTACAAGATTGAAAGGCGTACAAGATTGAAAGGCATACTGGGTGATACAGAATACACTGATGGTTGTGATATAAACAACTTTAACACTTACTAATATGCGACACGCTATGAAGCCACACAATACAAGATTGACAAACACATTTGGGGAGAACATCCTCACAGTAACACAACATAAACGCAACACAACTAATATATTTTAGACCCCCGTGCCCCCGCCCACCTTACTGACGCACGGGGAGGGAGGGGGGGTGTATAAAATAGTCAGGAAGTGTCATGAATACAAAGGATTATGGGTATTTGTTGTATTGCGTTTATGTTGTGTTACTGTGAGGATGTTCTCCCGAAATGTGTTTGTCGTTCTTAATTGGTGTGGCTTCACAGCGTGGCGCATATTACTAAGAGTGTTAAAATTGTTTATATCACAACCATTAGTGTACTCTGTGTCACCCAGTATGCCATGCAGTCGTGTGCGTGTGCCGTCAGAAGCCATACACAACATGATGCTGGACTGACAAGCAGTTTGTGTATGAAGTAGAAGGTGTCAAAGCCAATGGCTTCAAAAGCATGTACTGATATTTAAAATCTGGGTGACTGCTGACAGTCATTCAAAAGAATTATAGTGTCTGTTATTGACTTATTTGCTGAAATGGCTCTTTGAATGGCTAAAAACACTAATCCCAGAACCATGTATATAAGATGTCTCCAGATGGTTCAACTGCCACCCACCCAAATCTAATTAAAACCTATTTTTTTGTCATGTCAACTACCCGACCCGCGGTTTACCCGCGGACTCTGACTTGTAGATAATATTCTTAGTTTTTTATTTAAATAACATTCGAGGCCAGACATTACAGGCAACATGCATAGTTAATGTAAGAGCATACTACTGCTAGCTCAGCTGTGCGCTGGAATGCTAAACAGTTTAATTTTGCTTAGTAAAGTTCCAACGACTAATGAATTTTAGTCGAAAAAAAGCTTTGATTGCTTTTATGTTGATGTGATTAATTGTTTAATCTTTTATCTCTGGCTGTCAGTTATATCTCTCATACTTTGCTTTTTATTCTTGTCTTCACTATAGAGATGCGTGGATAGGCAATTATATCATCCACCAGCCGTCCATCCGAACCAACATTTTATCAGAACCATACCCGTCCACCAACCCATCCATCCATTTTCTGCCGCTTATTCCCTTTTGGGGTCGCGGGCGCCTATCTCAGTTTCAATTGGGCGGAAGGCGGGGTACACCCTGGGCCCGCTGAAATACATCAAAGGTCGGCCCCCTTTACCACTCACAGAGATATTTAAACCTGTTTCACAGAAAATTGAAGACATTTGAAGCCGCTAACATTTTCACGGCTAGCGTTCATCCTGATGATAAGATTATGGCCGTGCTGTGAAGCCATTGACTTTGACACCTTCAACAACACGTGCTAACTGATTGTTAGCCCGGCATCATGTTGTGTGCAGCTTCCGCAATCACACGTACAAGATTGAAAGGCATACTGGGTGATACAGAGTACACTGAGGGTTATGATATAAACAACTTTAAAACTTACTAATATGCACAACGCTGTTTCTCCCGAAATGTGTTTGTCAATCTTGTATTGTGTGGCTTCACAGCGTGGCGCATATTACTAAGAGTGTTACAATTGTTTATATCACAACCACTAGTGTACTCTGTGTCACCAAGTATGCCTTGCAGTCGTGTGCGTGTTGCTGCGGAAGTAGCACACAACATGAAGCTGGACTGATGAGCAGACCGTACATGTTTTAGAAGGCGACAAAGCCAAAGGCTTCATAGCACGCCCTAACACTTATTATCTGGGTGGCTGCCGGAAGACATTTTAGAGAATATTAGCATCACCTATTGTCTTCTTTACTTTGTGACATGGTTTATTGACAATTTCGGAAGATGCTGGCAGCTGTTCAAGGTGCCGCAAAGTTGCGGTGCCAAGAGTCAGGACGAAACAGGGTGAGGCTCTCAGTTTCATGCTTTTAAAATCTGGAATAGCCTTCCAGAAGAGGTGAGACATGCCTCAACGTTGGTATTGTTCAAAACACTTTTATTTTTATTATGCACACAACAATTGAAATTATATCAATTACACTCTTTGATTGTAATTTGAATTAAATTGTGTTAATGATGATTGGACTTTATGATTTTAATTTGAATCATAATTATCTAATTTTTGCCTTGATGTAATTTTCTGTAATAAACTTTGAATTGTCTTGTGTACAAATTGTGCTCCATAATTAAAATTGATTTGCTTGGCCTGAAGTCTGCACTTTTAATGCAGGTTGTTGCTGAGTTGTCATGCTATACCACTCCTAAAAAAATTAACAAATTGTGTAAAAAATATACCCCTGCAAATGAAATTCAGAGTAAAAAGTAGAAATGTTCCGATACAACCTTTTCCCTTCGGATGCAATACGAATATTAGAGCTTTGATTACTGACTGACATTAATATTACAGCCTTGAGTATGTTTTGGTGTTGATTTTTCTAATACAATATCAGGAGAAATCATACATACCTGTTGGAATGTTGGAAAAGGTTTGATTAAGTGAAATTAGTCAAACAGAAGACAATACCAGGTATGAAAACTAATAACCTATTTACTTTTAAATATTTGGGATGGACTTATGCTGCTTTTGAGTGAAGTGGAGTGGTATTTTCAAAATAATTAATGACGTTAAACTCATGAAGCAGAAAGTTAAATGATGCCAACGCATATGTTTATACTTTCTAATACGTTTTCTGCCTTGTAGACTTTGTATTTGTAAGAAATATGCAACCGTAATTACTTTAAACTTATTTATGACAAATGTGCTGTTTTAGACTACAATTTTGTTTAACAAAGGACACTTAATAGATACTGTATGTCTAGCTTGTGCGCTATTGTGTGCTTAGCTGTTGTTAAGTTAAAATTAAAGTACCAATGATTGTCACACACATAGGAGATGCGGCAAAATTATTCTCTGCATTTGACCCATCACCCTTGATCACCGTTTCGAGCTCTTACTTGCCTTTCGCCTACCATGTTTACCTTTCGTAAATGACTTGACTAGAAAAACAAGAAAAGAGCCAACGTATGTGCTCATTGGAGGACATTTAGATGTTAACTGGCTGCCCACCATTGCACAAGTAAAACACGCTGCAAGATTACCTGTTTCGGAGATTTCGTCAGAGATTTTACGTGCAAGCCGGTACATGTTTTTACTGATATCGGATCGGGACACCCATATTAAAATGCTGGTGTCTAAGATAGCACTATGTCTAAGTCGCCATCTAAGTTGTTTTTTATTTTTTTATTTTTTTATCTCCTGTGCATCCTTTTCTCCTAAATCATGGATTTCTGGATTTTTTTAAATCCAGTTTCTTTCTCGTCCTCTCTCTCTCGCTTTACAGTGAGCTTACAGATCTGCTGGCTGAGCTCGATCAGTTCCATCTCAGTCGGCATGTATCCCATCGTCCTCATGCACTCGCCAAGGTCCTTGCAACTGATGAAGCCATCCTTGTCCTTGTCAAACTCCCTGAATGCCTCACGCAGCTCTGCAGGAGAAAAACTGTGTTAAAATATCTTATAATTACTTTTGTAAATATGGCATTGGGATTAATATCTTTCTTTTCTTTTTCATCTATTAAGAGAGAATTTCACCATTTCTTGTGGCATATCCAGCCTGGCAATTCCTTTTTTTTTTTTTTTTTTTTTACTAATTGTGTGCAATGTACACATAATTTGGGTGGCGGCATGGGTTTTAGTCATTGAATGGGTTATACTTGTGTATCGCTTTTCTAACCATCAAGGTACATTATTGGGGGGGGATCTCTTGCACTTCCACATGCATGATCATGTCTTGTTTTACATAAGACATAAGCATTTCCTAACCCCAGGCTTGTACAGAAGAGGCAGCAGTTTCACACACGCCTGATTGCTGCCAGTTTGTTGTTTTTGGGATGCTCAGTCGAGAAGACGTCTTTACAACAAGTGTGCTGTTATTGTTGCTTGTGACGCCACGTCGGGTTGCAGACTCTGCACAGGCTCAAACAATGTCTCTAATTAATGCTACAATGTTCCATACCAAAAAAGCAAGCATGCCTTATAACAGCCCTTTTTAAGATAGGCAAGCTCCATACTAATTTACATTGGATATGCCATATGCATGCTAAAGATGAGCATTAGCATCTTTACATGGCGATTTCAACACCTCTAAATTTCGTAAGATGCACGTTCACAATCAAACTGCTTGTGTGTAATAAGGTCAATACTTACTTGGAGTGTTCCTGTTTGATATAAGCAAAAAATTAGGTATCGGACTCAATAATTAATAGAAACATTTGAGACGACATTAAAATGGTCCGAGTCCATGGTTCTCATGGTGGAGTGCTGTCTCGGGGTTGGGGAGGAGACCCTGCCCCAAGTGGAGGAGTTCAAGTACCTTGGAGTCTTGTTCACCAGTGAGAGAAGAGTGGATCGAGAGATCGACAGGCGGATTGGTGCGGCGTCTTCAGTAATGCGGACGCTCTATCGATCTGTTGTGGTTAAGAAGGAGCTGAGCTGGAAGGCAAAGCTCTCAATTTACCGGTCGATCTACGCTCCCATCCTTACCTATGGTCATGAGCTTTGGGTTATGACCAAAAGGACAAGATCACCGGTACAAACGGCCAAAATTAGTTTTCTCCGCCGGGAGGCAGGGCTCTCCCTTAGAGATAGGGTGAGAAACTCTGCCATCCGGGAGGAGCTCAAAGTAAAGCCGCTGCTCCTCCACATCAAGAGGAGTCAGATGAGGTGGTTCGAGCATCTGGTGAGGATGTCCCCCGAACGCCTCCCTTCCGACCGGGACGACCCAGGACACGTTGGGAAGACTATGTCTCCCGGCTAGCCTGGGAACGCCTCGGGATACCCTGGAAAGAGCTGGACGTCTGGGCTTCCCTGCTTAGGCTGCTGCCCCCGCGACCCCACCTCGGATAAGCGGAAGAAGTTGGATAGATGGATGGATATTAAAATACATAATAAATAAAAAGGAGCAAAAATACTGTAAGTATAAACGTATAATATCCGGTCATTAATCACAAAACTTTTACTACATATACAAAAGACTTATTAAAATCAAATATTGTTCACAAATTTTTCTGAACCTGTGTTAGTGAGCATTTCTTCTTTGACAAAATAATCGATCCCACCTTACAGGTGTGGAATTTCAAGATGCTGATTAAATAGTACGATCATTGTGTGCATAAGTCAACCCCAACAGAGAAAAAACAAACGTGTTGCGTTTATATTTTTGTTCAGTGTAAAATGTCCATTAAAAGTGGTACATGTCTGCTACATGGTAAATGGTAAATGGGTAGCGCTTGTATGGCGCTGTTATACCCTTTTAAGGAACTCAAAGCGCTTTGACGATATTTTCACATTACCACATTCACACACACATTCCCACACTGATGTTTCAAAACAAAGCAAAACTCCACAGGTGTAGGATCATGATAACATGAATGTGCAGCAAAGTAGTGTCTCTATGGTGAAAGCTGCATAGTACATGCAAAATCCTCATTTGAATAATAATCAATTGCACACGCAGTCTTAGTAGATCACACCCAACATGCCATCATGCAGTTTTTTTTTAACTTTGCACATGATTTTTAGCGCATGGTATTTCGTTCCTAGTAGATCAAGCCCATTTATTGTAAACAGTTTGTCTGACCCAACAGAAGACAAGACCGGCACATTCAACTTGATGGGAAAGGCTGTGTTCTGATTACGGCAACCCACCAAGGACAAACTGCAAATAATACATACTTGTAAATAGGACTTATAAATGTAAGAAAACATTTCAACATTTAAATTAGCGCCACAAACATGTACTCACACAAAAGTGCCAACATTTGATAGAGTTGAGTACTTATATGCAGCTACCGTTGGTACAAATGTGAAATGCACACTTCCCTAGTAGCACTTGTACAATAGTGCACCTTTTAAAACTAGTTTCAAGGTATGTGCATTTTTGGCCAATAAAAAAATTAAGTTAATGTTAAAAACGGGTGAAGTTTGAACTAATTAGTATATAAAAGATGTAAATATTGGCAGCACGGTGGAAGAGGGGTTAGTGCGTCTGCCTCACAATACGAAGGTTCTGAGTAGTCCTGGGTTAGATCCCGGGCTTGGTATCTTTCTGTGTGGAGTTTGCATGTTCTCCCCGTGACTGCGTGGGTTCCCTCCCGGTACTCCGGCTTCCTCCCACTTCCAAAGACATGCACCTGGGGATAGGTTGATTGGCAACACTAAATGGTCCCTAGTGTGTGAATGTGAGTGTGAATGTTGTCTGTCTATCTGTGTTGGCCCTGCGATGAGGTGGCGACTTGTCCAGGGTGTACCCCGCCTTCCGCCCGATTATAGCTGAGATAGGCGCCAGCGCCCCCCGCCACCCCAAAAGGGAATAAGCGGTAGAAAATGGATGGGATGGATGCACACGCAGTCTTAGTAGATCACACCCAACATGCCATCATGCAGTTTTTTTTAAACTTTGCACATGATTTTTAGCGCATGGTATTTCGTTCCTAGGAGATCAAGCCCATTTATTGTAAACAGTTTGTCTGACCCAACAGAAGACAAGACCGGCACATTCAACTTGATGGGAAAGGCTGTGTTCTGATTACGGCAACCCACCAAGGACAAACTGCAAATAATACATACTGGTAAATAGGACTTATAAATGTAAGAAAACATTTCAACATTTAAATTAGCGCCACAAACATGTACTCACACAAAAGTGCCAACATTTGATAGCGTTGAGTACTTATATGCAGCTACCGTTGGTACAAATGTGAAATGCACACTTCCCTAGTAGCACTTATACAATAGTGCACCTTTTAAAACTAGTTTCAAGTTGTGTGCATTTTTGGCCAATAAAAAAATTAAGTTAATGTCAAAAACGGGTGAAGTTTGAACTAATTAGTATATAAAAGATGTAAATATTGGCAGCACGGTGGAAAGGGGTTAGTGCGTCTGCCTCACAATACGAAGGTCCTGAGTAGTCCTGGATTAGATACCGGGCTTGGTATCTTTCTGTGTGGAGTTTGCATGTTCTCCCCGTGACTGCGTGGGTTCCCTCCCGGTACTCCGGCTTCCTCCCACTTCCAAAGACATGCACCTGGGGATAGGTTGATTGGCAACACTAAATGGTCCCTAGTGTGTGAATGTGAGTGTGAATGTTGTCTGTCTATCTGTGTTGGCCCTGCGATGAGGTGGAAACTTGTCCAGGGTGTACCCCGCCTTCCACCTGATTGTAGCTGAGATAGGCACCAGCGCCCCCCGCGACCCCAAAGGGAATAGGCGGTAGAAAAATGGATGGATGGAAGATGTAAATATCACTACAGCCTTAAGGGAGCTGCTTGCAGCGGATGGATGGCAATGTGTGCAGGTGTGGGCAAAGTCAGGAAATTTGTCATGTTAAAATGATATGATAATAATTCAGAGATGCAATTATACCTTCCATTTCTTCAGGCCGCAGGTCTCGGTCCTGCAGGATGTCAGTTGGAGTAGAACAATGCGTGGAAAGAAATTGACAGTCAGGTTAACACAAAACATTTTGACAACAATATTCTCTGGATTATTGGGTTGGGTAATCAATCAAAATTATTAAATAATAATGGTATTTCATAATGTGAAGAAGGTTCATGTACGAGACACAAGTTGAAGTTTGACATGCAGGTGAGTTTTTTTCAATATGCCCATGATATGTTTTGCGAGCCTGCGACTTCATCATGGGAAATAACACAAAGCGGGATTAGAGGCTGCTGGGGAGGGACAACACAAGGGGATTACGCTTGCAAATTGTATTACAAATCACGAAGGTTTATCGTGTGTTTTTTTCAATTTTACGCCCCAAACCAATTTTGTCATCCGCACTTTCATGGGATGGACATTGATATAACACAGATAAGTGTAAATGTAATTGTTTCACCATAAAACGTACTCCTGTAATGTAGAATTTACTAACAAAACAATATAAATAAAAAAAGAACGCACATGAAAAGTGAAAATCGACTACATTATCTTTCTGAGGCCCTAATAAATCATCAATTAATTAGACAGGTTGGAACAGGCAATAGCCTTCATTTCTGCTCACTTAACTTAATATTAAACAATTTGTACTCATTCACTTTCTAACTTGTTTCCTGTTCATGTTCACATTCCAGCTGTAGCCTATCCCAGCTGACTTTGGGTGAAAAGTGGTGTACACCCTGTACTGAGTCAGTACACATAATCAGGTTTTCACAATTTTTTCAAACCCAAACAGATAACTTCCTGCTTCTCAAGACTAGTACCGAAAACGTATTAATTTATTTTTTAAATGTAGATTTCAGTGTTGTTTGTGCTCACATGGAATTAAGAAAGAGTAAAACAATGGTGGATTTCACAAACCGTACCTGTAGCTGAGTCCTAACCAAATACGACATCACCACTAATACACATACATTAATCAGTAAAGTTATGTTCTGATTAAGAGTAGACGTCATTGACATTTTAAACAATACCAGTATCAAGTCGATACTTTAAAAAGAATGCTAGCGCTTGAGCGGTGCCCAATTTGTGACATTCAAGTTGAACAGACTAATAATTTGAATACTTTGGTGACATGAATGAAAAGATAATTGAGTAATACATTCAAGAAATAAAAATAAAATCTCAAACAAATTGGCATACTTATTGCAGCAATGCATACCAAAAGATGAAATGTTTGATGCTCAAAATTCTGAGTGTTCCTGACTGCAACCTTGCTAGCAGTAACTGTCTTCAGAAAGTGGTGTGTTGTTGTGGTAACGTTAGCAACCTAAGGCTCTTGAGTCGCATGCGGCTCCATAGTGCCACCCTAGTGGCTCCCTGAAGCATTTTTTTAAAAAGGAGTGAAAATAGAAAAATATGGGGGGAATTTTTGTTTTTGTTTGTTTTAGTATGTTTTTTGTTTGAGGACAATCATGACACAAACCTTCCCAATTGTTAGAAAGCCCACTGCTTAATATGTTTGTGTGTATGCTTCACTGATGAGAGTATTTGGTGAACATTGTTCGTCCTACTACTTTCGGCGGTTCTTGAACTCACCATGGTGTGGACTGTGACACAACAGTTTGTTGACATGTAAAAATCTTCCACTCTTTCTTTTTCTCATTTTGTCCACCAAAATGTTCATGCTGTGCTTGAATGCACAAAGGTGAGCTTTGTTAATGTTATTGACTTGTTGGAGTGCTAATCAGGTGTATTTGGTCAGTGCATGACTGCAAACAAATCAATGCTAACATCCTATTTAGGCTAGCTGCATGTACATATTGTATCATTATGCCTAATTTGTAGCTATATTTGAGCTCATTTAATATACTTCATGTCATGATTGTGATCATGTTTTGTTTAGTTATGTTCTGTTTTGCTTAAGACTCCATTGTTTCCTGTTTTTGCACTTCCTTGTTTTTTTTTTTTCCATGACTACCCATTAGTTTTCACCTGTCCTCATGTCACCTGTCTCATGTTTTGCACTCGCACACCTGTCACTAATCATGTCAATTATTTAAAGCGAAAGTTGCCAGGAAGTCAGCCTGGCGACTTTACCTCCACTCTGCTTCATGCCATGTTTACGATTCACGCTGCTTGTTCATAGTTCCGTGCCAAGTAAGTTTTTTTTATTGTTCATAGTTTCTACCTTTGTGCAAGTTTTGTTTCATTAGTCAAGTTTGTTCTCCGCCATTGTGCGCGCCTTCGGTTTGCTTAATTTTTGTAGTTATAGTGTTAAAATAAAAGATGTCATTACCTTTATGCCTTGCCCGCTCCAACGTTCCTTTGCATCACGGAAAAAGAAACCCCAAAGTCCACGTCCTGACACTTTACTTTGATTCTCTTTGTATATAATTTAGTTTTGCATGTCTCATGACACATTATACGTATGGAATATTGGCTGCATTTCAGATAGTTGTTTGTGTGCCATGTTGTTCCAGACCACAGCAAACATTACTTGGTTTGCCAAAGATTGTAATAAATCTATTAAAAGAAGACAGCCTTAACTTGGACTCACACATATTATACCTTTGGCCATTAAAAGCCAGTAATTTCCAGGAGTTATCTCATTTTATGAGTAGCCTCTGATTTACTAATGGTTTCTAATGTTGTAAAAATGTGTAGAATAATTATAACATTTCAACATTTTTGTCAACAAAGATTTGTTTCAGCCTGCAACACATAGTCATTTTGATAATAGGCAACACATGACACTTACGTCATGTGTTGCCTTCATTATAAGACTTATATAAGGCTTTTAATTTTTGGTCCTCCAGATAGATTTGTTTTTTGTATTTTTGGTCCAATATGGCTCTTTCAACATTTTGGGTTGCCGACCCCTTTAACGTGTAATGAGTGCTGCTGTTGCCACGTTAAGGTCGACAATAAAGTTTAAAAAGAGCGTCAGACTCTATGTGCTTCCTTCAGGATGCTGGGTTAGGAACAATAATGTTACTTGCACAATTTTACTGCAGTGCTCTACTTTAACGTAGCAAATGAATAAGTCATCCATAGCTTTTTCTTTTTACAGTGTGGTATCTAGTTAGTGGTCAATGAGGTTGGATGTGTTCAGTCAAGGTGTTTTTTTTTTCTTTCCTCAGAGTATTTGGAGGACATTTGTTTCGGGCGGCATGCAGGATGCCATGATTGTTTACACTGTGAGGTCGGATTATCCTAAAAACAGTTTGGAAAATCCCACAAAGTAGAAGCACTTGATTTAATCACTCTAACCCACCTACAGCACAGTATGAGTCGTCTTGCCTCTCTGGAGTGTTTATTTTGTTATCTGACTTTTTTTTTTTGTGATATCAAATCACAGGTGTGACAACATAATTCCAATTATCAACCTGATCCGATAATTATTGGGAACCCTACGCATAACAAATATATAAAATATGTAGCATTTCATGTAAAATATCAATGCACAAAACTGTCCTCAAAACTTGTATTTTCTTGATTAATTACAAACAAGCCCCTTTTCATTAACATAACTTTTTACAGGGGTGTTCCGATTCCGAATTAATATCGGATATCAGTTTAAAATGATATAAGAAGTCCTGCAGCGTGTTTACTTGTGTAAAGCTGGATAGCCAGTTAACATCTAAATGTCCTCCAATAAGCACACAAGGTTGGTCTTTTCTTCTATTTTTGTCAAGTATTTTACAAAACCAAAAACTAGTGAAGTTGGCACATTGTGTAAATCCTAAATCGAACAGAATACAATGATTTGCAAATCCTTTTCAACCTATATTCAATTAAATACACTGCAACAACAAGATACTTAACGTTTGAACTTGAAAAGGTTGTTATTTTTTGCTAATATTAGCTAATTTGGAACTTGATGCCTGAAACATGCTTCAAAAAAGTGTCCTCCGGAACAAAGAGGAAAATAACCTTCTGGATTGTTATAGGTGCAAAGTTGAAAAGCCAGCATCTGTGTTGGTATGGGGGTGTATTAGTGCCCAAGGCATGGGTAAATTGCACACCTGTGAAGGCACCATTAATGCTGAAAGGTACATACAGGTTTTGGAGCATCATATGTTGCTATCCAAGCAACGTTATCATGGACGCCCCTGCTTATTTCAGCAAGACAATGCCAAACCACGTGTTATAGGAGCGTGGATACATAGTAAAAGTGTGCGGGAACTAGACTGGCCTGCCTGTAGTCCAGACCTGTCTCCTGTGTCACCGGTCTGATGTCTCTCCCGATTGCCTGGTTGTGCCCACCTTTGTCACCCTCCCTCATATGTATATAGTCCTCGTCTTCCCCTGTCTTGTTGCCAGGGTATATTGTCTCGTCACGTACCCCAAGCCTTTGTCCACAGCCGCGAACCAAGTTGATAAGTATTGTTTCACTCTTTTATTGATTTCTTTGTTCCCTCTGAGGGAGTGATTTTCGTTTGCTAAAGTTTTTCGGTCAGGTCTTTTTGTGTCATAGTGCTTTTTTTTCCTCCTTTTGGAGCGCTTTATTTTGCAGTCTTCTCAGCACTTAATAACATACTCTCTATTTATAGCTTCTCGACTCCTCTGCATGAGGGATTACCTTTTTGTTAAAAGGAAAGGCCATGTAACACAGGGTTAAAAATGCCCCTGTGCCAACTACTTGGCAATGTGTTGTTGCCATTAAATTCTAAGTTAATGATTATTTGCCCAAAAATAATTTTTTCTCAGTTCGAACATTAAATATCTTCTCTTTGCAGTCTATTATATTGAATATAAGTTGAAATGGATTTGCAAATCATTGTATTCTATTTTTATTTATGAATTGAACAACATGCCAACTTCACTGGTTTTGGGTTTTGTGGGTGTGTGTATGTACTGTATATAATATATATATATATATATATATATGTATATATATATATATATATATATATATATATATGTATATATATATATATATATTTTAGGGGCGTGGGAAAAAAATCGATTTTTATTTTTTTTATTTTTTCATTTTTTATTTTTTTATCAATCCAACAAACCTCTACACAGCAATACCATAACAATGCAATCAAATTCCAAAACCAAACCTGACCCAGCAGCACTCAGGACTGCAATAAACAGAGCAAGTGAGGGGAGACACAAACACGACACAAAAACCAAAAGTAGTGCAACAAAAATGAATATTGTCAACAACAGTATCAATATTAGTTATAATTTCAGCATAGCAGTGATTAAAAATCCCTCGTTTACATTATCATTAGACATTTATAAAAATAATATTAAAAAAGAACAATAGTGTCACAGTGGCTTACATTTGCATCGCATCTCATAAGCTTGGCAACATACTGTGTCCAATGTTTTCACAAAGATAAAATAAGTCAGCTAAGCACACAAGCTAGACATACTGTATGTAATAAGTGACCTTATTTGAGCAACATTGCAGTCTAAAACAAGGGGTTCCCAACCTCTTTTTCACAGTGTCATTATTTTCCTTTCACATTAGGCAGATAAATACAAACCCTGTTTCCATATGAGTTGGGAAATTGTGTAAAATGTAAATATAAACGGGATACAATGATTTGCAAATCATTTTCAACCCATATCCAGTTGAATATGCTACAAAGACAACATATTTACCATTTACCATGAATTGATTAACGTGGACCCCGACTTAAACAAGTTGAAAAACTTATTCAGGTGTTACCATTTAGTGGTCAATTGTACGAAACATGTACTGAACTGTGCAATCTACTAATAAAAGATTCAATCAAAATATTTGATGTTCAAACTGAAACTTTCTTTTTTTCATTAACTTTAGAAATTGATGCCAGCAACTTGTGACAAAGATGTTGGGAAAGGTGGCAATAAATACTGATAAAGTTGAGGAATGCTCATCAAACACTTATTTGGAACATACCACAGGTGTGCCGGCTAATTGGGAACAGGTGGGTGCCATGATCGGGTAGAAAAACAGCTTCCCAAAAAACGCTCAGTCTTTCACAAGAAAGGATTGGGCGAGGTACATCCCTTTGTCCACATCTGAGTGAGCAAATAGTCAAACAGTTTAAGAACAACGTTTCTCAAAGTGCAATTGCAAGAAATTTAGAGATTTCACCATCTACGGTCCATGATATCATCAAAAGGTTCAGAGAATCTGGAGAAATCACTCTACATAAGCGGCTTGGCCGGAAACCAACATTGAGTGACCGTGACCTTCGATCCCTCAGACGGTACTGTATCAAAAACCGACATCAATCTCTAAAGCAGTGGTTCTCAACGTTTTTTCAGTGATGTACCCGTCCATCCATCCATCTTCTTCCGCTTATCCGAGGTCGGGTCGCGGGGGCAGCAGCCTAAGCAGGGAAGCCCAGACTTCCCTCTCACCAGAAACTTCGTCTAGCTCATCCCGGGGGAACCCGAGGCGTTCCAAGGCCAGCCGGGAGACATAGTCTTCCCAACGTGTCCTGGGTCTTCCCCGTGGCCTCCTACCGGTTGGACGTGCCCTAAACACCTCCCTAGGGAGGTGTGTGGGTGGCATCCTGACCAGATGCCCGAGCCACCTCATCTGGCTCCTCTCGATGTGGAGGAGCACTGGCTTTACTTTGAGCTCCTCTCGGATGGCAGAGATTCTCACCCTATCTCTAAGGGAGAGCCCCGCCACACGGCGGAGGAAATTCATTTCGGCCACCTGTACCCGTGATCTTATCCTTTTGGTCATGAACCAAAGCTCATGACCATAGGTGAGGATGGTAACGTAGATCGACCGGTAAATTGAGAGCTTTGCCTTCCAGCTCAGCTCCTTCTTCACCAAAACGGATCGGTACAACGTCCGCATTACTGAAGACGCCGCACCGATCCGCCTGTCGATCTCACGATCCACTCTTCCCCCACTCGTGAACAAGACTCCTAGGTACTTGAATTCCTCCACTTGGGGCAGGGTCTCGGCTGCGAAGCGATCCAGTGAGATCTGAAGATCCCGGCCAGATGAAGCCATCAGGACCACATCATCTGCAAAAAAGCAGAGACCTAATCCCGCGGCCACCAAACCGGAACCCCTCAACGCCTTGACTGTGCCTAGAAATTCTGTCCATAAAAATTATGAACAGAATTGGTGACAAAAGACTGGAAATGTGTTCGACTTACTACCGGCAATGCGGACCAAGCTCTGACACTGATCGTACAGGGAGCGGACCGCCACAATAAGACAGTCCGATACCCCATACTCTCTGAGCACTCCCCACAGGACTTCCCGAGGGACACGGTCGAATTCCTTCTCCAAGTCCACAAAGCACATGTAGACTGGTTGGGCAAACTCCCAATCACCCTCAAGAACCCTGCCAAGAGTATAGAGCTGGACCAGAGTTCCACGACCAGGACGAAAACCACACTGTTCCTCCTGAATCCGAGGTTCAACTATCCGGCGTTGCCTCCTCTTCAGTACACCTGAATAAACCTTACCGGAAAGGCTGAGGAGTGTGATCCCACGATAGTTGGGACACACCCTCCGGTCCCTCTTCTTAAAGAGAGGGAGCACCACCCCGGTCTGCTATTCCAGATGTACCGCCCCCGATGTCCACGCGATGCTGCAGAGTCTTGTCAACCAAGACAGCCCCACAGCATCCAGAGCCTTGAGGAACTCCGGGCGGATCTCATCGACCCCTAGGGCCTTGCCGCCAAGGAGCTTTTTATCTACCTCAGCAACCACAGCCCCAGAAATAGTAGGAGAGCCCACCACAGATTCTCCAGGCACTGCTTCCTCATAGGAAGACGTGTTGGTAGGATTGAGGAGGTCTTCAAAGTATTCCCTCCACCGATCCACACCATCCGCAGTCGAAGTCAGCAGAACACCATCCGCACCATACACGGTGTTGACAGTGCACTGCTTCTCCTTCCTGAGGCGGCGTATGGTGGTCCAGAAACGCTTCAAAGCCGTCCGGAAGTCGTTTTCCATGGCTTCCCCGAACTCGTCCCTGGCTTCTCCGAACTTTAGCGGTTGCCTCCGCGACCGCTAAAGCTGCACACCGCTTGGCCCGTCGGTACCCGTCCACTGCCTCTGGAGTCCTATGAGCCAAAAGAATCCGATAGGACTCCTTCTTCAGCTTGATGGCATCCCTCACTGCTGGTGTCCACCAACGGGTTCTGGGATTACCGCCACGACATGCACCAACAACTTTGCGGCCACTGCTCCAATCAGCCGCCTCGACAATAGAGGTGCGGAACATGGTCCACACGGACTCAAAATCCCGCACTTTCCTCATGACATGTCCAAAGTTCTTCCGGAGGTGGGAGTTGAAACTCTCTCCAACAGGAGACTCTGCCAGATGTTCCCAGCAGACCCTCACAATGCGTTTTAGCCTGCCAGGTCTGTCCGGCATCCTCCCCCACCATCGCAGCCAACTCACCACCAGGTGGTGATCGGTAGAAAGCTCCGCCCCTCTCTTCACCCGAATGTCCAAAACATGAGGTCGCCTGTGAAATTTTTTTTGAATTCAAGTAACCCCTAATCAGAGCAAAGCGTTTTTGGTTAAAAAAGAGATAAAGAAGTAAAATACAGCCCTATGTCACCAGTTTCTGATGTATTAAATTGTATAACGGTGCAGTTCCTGCGATGAGGTGGCGACCTGTCCAGGGTGTACCACGCCTTCTGCCCGATTGTAGCTGAGATAGGCACCAGCGCCCCTCGCGACCCCAAAGGGAATAAGCGGTAGAAAATGGATGGATGGATGGATACAACAGTGCAAAATATTGCTCATTTGTAGTGGTCTTTCTTGAACTATTTGAAAAAAAAAGATACAAAAATAACTAAAAACTTGTTGAAAAATAAACAAGTGATTCAATTATAAATAAATATTTCTACACATAGAAGTAATCATCAACTTAGAGTGCCCTCTTTGGAGATTGTAATAGAGATCCATTTGGATTCATGAACTTAATTCTAAACATTTCTTCACAAAAAAAGAAAACTTTAACATCAATATTTATGGCACATGTCCACAAAAAAATCTAGCTGTCAACACAGAATATCGCATTTTTGCAATTTTTTTTTCACAGTTTATGAACTTCCAATTACATTTTTTGAAGTATTATTTAATAAATATATTTGTAAAGGATTTTTGAATTGTTGCTATTTTTAGAATATTTTTAAAAAATCTCACGTACCCCTTGGCATAACTTTAAGTACCCACTGTGGTATGCAAACCCCCATTTGAGAACCCCTGCTCTAAAGGATATTACCACATGGGCTCAGGAACACTTCAGAAAACCACTGTCACTAAATACAGATTGTCGCTACATCTGTAAGTGCAAGTTAAAGCGCTACTATGCATAGCGAAAACCATTTATAAACAACACCCAGAAACGCCGCTGGCTTCTTTGGGCCTGAGATCATCTAAGATGGACTGATGCAAAGTGGAAAATAGTTCTGTGGTCGGACGAGTCCACATTTCAAATTGTTTTTGGAAATATTCGAGATTGTGTCATCCGTACCATAGGGGAAGCGAACCATCCAGACTGTTATCGACGCAAAGTTCAAAAGCCAGCATCTGAGATTGTATGGGGGTGCATTAGAGCCCAAGGTATGGGTAACTTACACATCTGTGAAGGCTTCATTAATGCTGAAAGGTACATACAGGTTTTGGAACAACATATGCTGCCATCTAAGCGCTGTCTTTTTCATGAACGCCCCTGCTTATTTCAGCAAGACAATGCCAAGCCACATTCAGCACGAGTTACAACAGTGTGGCTTCGTAGAAAAAGAGTAAGGGTACTTTTCTGGCCCGTTAATTATTATTTGCAAAAAAAAAAAAAAGTTTATCAGTTTGAACATCAAATATCTTATCTTTGTAGTGCATTCAATTGAATATGGGTTGAAAAGGATTTGCACATCATTGTATTTCGTTTATATTTACATCCAACAAGATGTCCCAACTCATATGCAAATGGGGTTTGTACAACAAAAATAAGTACATGAAAAATACATCTCGCCCTAAGGCTAACCTTTTTCCCTTTGCAAAAAAGCCCTCCAAGACTTTTGATTTATACTAATTTTGCTGGTTTGTGGGCTTATTTTTTGGCCAACATATGTGATACGTGACACGTCATCGCCAAGGACAAGAGGATTGATAGATAAGCTCTATACTTGCCAATAAATCCAATGGATTTATGTGGCTTTCTATTTCTATTCCAAAAGTTATGCATTCATATTTTGTGCAATATTTCATCCATAGATACACTCCTGTATCCTTTTTGGTGCCTTTTTTTTTTTGTAAACACATCTGTTAATGCTAACTACTTGCGCAAAAGGGATACGTGCAATAATAGCAGGACTTCAACTTACTATAGGCCAAGGGAGATGTACATTTTCTTCCTTCAGCATACATGCAAGATTTTAGCACACCTGCACTTTAGCAATATAGCACTTCTCCATATAGTGACTTTTTTCTTGATCTGTCCTGAGCTGAACTCACGCTGCAACATAATGTTTTACTTTATTTAATTTTTTTTATCTGAATCTGTGTATTTCATTGCACTGTTTATGTCTGTTGTTGGTCTAAGTTAACTTTTTTATGGACCATGTTGTGTATACCATCCACCTGCCAGGACTGTATATTGAAATTAGCCATTGGCTGCAATTTGGCAGAGGTGTGGACTCGAGTCACATGACTTGGACTCGAGTCAGATTCGAGTCATGAATTTGATGACTTTAGACTCGACTTGACAAAATGTAAAAAGACTTGCAACTCGACTTAGACTTCAACATCAATGACTTGTGACTTTTGACTTGACATGACTTGCTACTTTCCCCAAAACCCAACGATTAAAAAGTTATTCAGGAGCGCTCCGTGTCCGTCAGCGTGTGTGCGATGACAGTGTGCGCTACCTGTCAGAACAACAGCCAATCAAATTAGAACCACGTTATTTTCGTCACACAGTATTCAGCCAATCAAATTGCATGAAAACCAACGAAGAAGAGCTCTCATACAACACGCCAATGAAGAAAAATGATGCCAAAAATTGTTTCGTTCGGGTATTAAAACTACGACTTTGTCAACAAAAAACGAATTCCAGTATGCAAAGCATGCGGTTTGTTCGAAGATTATAGACGGAGACGCAACAACTTCCAACTTCGTTCGACATTTCAAGATGCACAAAGAAGGGTAAGTTTTGAATGTAAGTTAACATTTATTGGCTGAGTAACGTAACTATTGCTGTTTAGTTAAATCAGTGAGGCTGTAAACTCACTGCTAACGTTATGAAAATAAACATCTTATAAGGGTACGCAACATCGAACGCTACTGGCGCTGACGTGATGCGGGGCCGCCATCTTGGAGTGGTGATCCCCTGCACTCAGTGCAATTCATTTGGCAGGAGCAATGAACTGTCAGCGCATTTAATTCATTTTACCTCACTGAATACCACTGATATTCACGGGCTTTTTTCTCATACGTCTAACTATGATAAAAGACACATTTTTTGGCGTGTTCATAGTTTGCTTAACAGTAGTGGAATATTCTTATATGCTATAAGTGAGCAGACGTCCAAGATCAAAACTGTGAATATTAATCCCAAAAAGGGGGAAAAAACGGTCAGCTATTTTTAAGGTGAAGAAACAATATGATTAGTTTGTATATACATGCATATATCCTACATAAACAATGTATAAATACATAAGATATCTATTTATCTTATAGACTGTATCTCTGTTGCTGCAACAGCAGAGAGTTTATTCTGTCTTGACACTTTGTATTAATATTTTGTATTACATTCTTCCCTTAAATTATCATGTTTACAGTGATTGTTTTATATGTATTTTTCATGTATGTTGCTTCGGATAAAACCGTCTGCAAAATACTTAAACATTAACATATATAAACACCTGAAAGTCTTTATATCAGCTAAAACCACCAATCTGTTTCACTGGATTTAGAATAAAAGCCAATTCTGTCTTAGCCAACAATGTTAGTATTTGAATATTGTTACTTGAAGACTTATTCCTGGTCACAATTATACTGTTAAGAAAGTATTGTCTTATACTTTGCCTAAAATGAGAATGCATCATAATCAGTGGTGGCTGGTGAATTTTGTTTTTGGTGGGGCTGAAAGTTTGTAAACCAAATACCTGCAGGGGCGTCACCCTCCCCCAGAAGATGTCTTTGTGATTTTCACATACAAATTGAAGATCTTTGTTCCTTCTCAACTCTGTGGTAATATTCTTTTCACAAAATACAACCATGTTAATGTTCAATCTTACTTATGAAAAGTAATCCCCCAATTCCTATTTTCAACAGTCCGCTCATTAAAGCAGGAAAACGCTAAACACCAGCCCAGCATCTTTGTTTGCTACCTGTCAACTGTCAGTTTAGGCTGCTTGCCGGCTCCTCATCACCACTTTAAGATGGCGGCCAAATTGCTCACGTCACAGCAGCCAATGCTGCGTCTTCTTATAATATGTCTATGGTTATAACGTCATTGCAAACACGAAAATATGTTGCGTCCACTGCAGTTCGCTACCTTTTTCATACTTTTTGTGAAGTGATTTTTTTTTAAGCAGGGTTGCATGAGGTACCTAGACATAATGTTACGTTAGTCAATGTATCACACACGGTAACGTAACGTTATACGGTGGTCAGCAGCACCGCATATTTTAGCCACCTACAAAAATACAAACATAGTCACATAAAAGTCAGTTAAAATGTATACTATATTAAGAATATGTGTACATATTCCATAGGGCCGTGAAATCTAAAAACTACAACTCTGTTCCTTGTTATTTTCATGTAGTTCTGTTTTTCATGTCTACGCACACATCAACACACATACAGTATGAGATGAGATCAATGAGATAAGGTAAGAACAGGATAGAAACTGCTATGGAACTAGTTACAATGCGATATGCCATGGAAATACAATGTTAACACCTTTGTGCAAATAAGTACAGTTGCACTTGTTTTTTTCAAATGTGTTCATTCTGTAAAGGAATGAGTTAAATGTGTAAAATAACTGGTTAATAGTGCTATTATGAAGTGCAATGTCAGCACATTTCTTTTTTAAATAATAAATACATACAGCGTTTTAAAAGTATACACAATCTGTGTAAATATATTAGTCTGTGGTTAAAAGGACTTGAAATGACTCGAAACTCAAAATGCAGGACTTGGGACTTGACTTGAGACTTTTCAGTCTTGACTTTGGACTTGACTCGGGACTTGCCTGTCTTGACTTGGGACTTGACTCGAGTCTCGAGGGCAAAGACTTGAGACTTACTTGTGACTTGCAAAACAATGACTTGGTCCCACCTCTGCAATTTGGCACGTTTACACATTATATAATCACCAAAAAAAAAAGGAATGTGTTCTTGTCTCTCATAATGACTGTAAACGATAGGTACAATTCCCAAAAAAGTGCAATTCCCCTTTAAGTCGGAGAAAATGCAGTTGTTTCTAAACGTAATGTTTCTTTGCGGCCCGGTAGCAAATGCGTCACCGACCCGCACCGGTGGTAGAGGACCACTGGTCTAAAACACCACATTTGTCAAAATAAGTACATATCATTAGTAAGTACATAACCATGTTTGTAATGTTGTTAAGACGAAAGCAGAAGGATTTCACCATATTGGTAAATTGGTAGATGTGTTAATCATGATTAGCAAATTAATTTAAAAATCACAAAACCATTCAAGAAGCTTAAAAAAAACGGGAAAGTAAACAACTGAAAACAGCACTTATGAGCATGTATTCACATCATACTATCTATGAAAGAATACATGGAACAGCGGGTTAATGATCGCTGCTTAATATGATTGCACACTTAATGAAATACATCTGATATGTGCAGATTTCAAGTCATACATACGATCTGGCTCTGTGCAAAGCCTTGTTTGAGGAAGATACACGCAGGCCCCACTATGTTGTGCAGCATGTTGCAGTTCTTAACCAGAGAACACAGCGGCTCATCGAACTCCGGCTCGCTTCCTCTGTCCTCGTCTTCTTCTGTGTCCAGCTCACCTGCTTCTTTCAGCTCCCCGAGCATGGCCGCGGCAACTGGGGCCCCACTTCTCTCTACAGGCGACACCCCCTTGAAGGGGGGAACCAATTAAAGTAACTAAAGGCAGTTGTACAACAGCTTTATTCACTATAACTTACTTGGTATCTCGGTTTCGTAAGTCCCACTTTGGTTTACGATCAACACCCCCCCCCCCCCCCCCCACCATACTGTCTCTGTTATCGTACAGTCAAACATCGGCGTAAGAAACTATTACTTTTGCGTATCATTCCACAGAATGGAGTGTATATAAGTTGTATATAACAGCAATTTGATAAAGAAGTTGAGACATACACTACTGAATAAAGGAATAACGCTTAGCAGTACGAAGGTGGCATTATCACAACCTTCACCATACTAAGTTTGGACCCGAAGCAGAATTGTATTATTTATTTTAAATTGTAATGTGAAATACTACACTTTATATTTTATTTAGGACAGGTGATTTAAAGTTAAGTTAAGTTAAGTTAAGTTAAGTTCATTTAAGTACCAATGATTGTCACACACACAGACACACTTGGTGAGGTGAAATCTGTCCTCAGCATTTTACCCATTCCCTTGTTCACCCCCTGAGAGGTGAGGGGAGCAGTGGGCAGCAGCAGTGGTCGCGCTCGGGAATCTTTTTTGGTGATTCAACCCCCAGTTCCAATGCTGAGTGCCAAGCAGAGAGGTAATGGGTCCCATTTGTATAGTCTTTGGTATGACTCGGCCGGGGTTTGAAGTCACAACCTACCGATCACAGGGCGGACACTTTACCGTATTTTGCAGACAACAAGCCGCTACTTTTTTCCAATGCTTTGAACCCTGCAGCTTATAAAAGAGTGTGGCTAATTCATGGCTTTTCTTCGCTACTGGACATGTTGTTTTGTATTCAACAAACAGTTTGTATATTGCACCGACAGAGACACTAAAAAAGTGTTTTATTGTTCGGGGCTATCTTTTGGTCAAGTTCACTCACTGCAGTTGCAGCAAGTTGAAAATGTACTGGACATCCTGTTTTTGATGCCTTGAAGCTGAAGTAAAACCATCCATGGCGTTAACGTTAATAGGTTTCACAATATAACGAATACAATTCTTACTTACTAAACCGTCCCATGTGTGATGTCTGTAGGAGTGTTTTCATGCTTTTTTGAACGTGCTATTGTAATGTAATCCCGCCGTTAGTTTTAGCGAATAGGCTTAAATGTTTACAAGTATCTCTGTGAGGATTATTAACCTACGATGACGTTCTTTTTGTATTGTTTCAGTTACGTAAATACACCAAAACGTCACCGTGGAGTTACTTAGTATGTTTAGCTATTTGGAGAGCTAGCTTCCGCAGCTAGTGGGTCGACGAGTTCTTCTGTTTTGTTTGACTAGCAAGGCACCGTTTGGAAATATTTAAGGTATATAAATAAACATTTACAAAATCTTTCATACCGGTATATATCTGTGGCGTATAATCCAGTGCGGCTATCCATTGTCCATCCATTTTCTACTGTTTGTCCCTCTCGGAACTGCGGGGGTGCCTGAGCCTATCCCATCTGCACTCGGGCGGAAAGCGGGGTACACCCTTGACAAGTCGCCACCTCATTGCAGGGCCAACACAGATAGACAGACAACATTCACACACACATTCACACACTACGGCCAATTTAGTGTTGCTAAATGGCTAATAAATGTAAAAATATTTTTTTCTTCTAAAATTTGGTGAATGATGCTTAAATATCGGTGCGCTTTTAAACCCGGAACATTCGATACTTGTGCACTTTCTTACTCTCAATTTTGGAGTTTATTATTTATTTGTATAAGAGTACGCGCAATGCTATATTATTTGTTTAAAAGTATTTCATCCAAGACGGATGATTTAAGTTTGTAATGTAATGAGGTGAATTGTGACATGTACATTTTTCTTGTATGATTGTGAACTAGCATGCATTTGTATTTGGTCACAGAAACTTTTAGGGGATTATTCTATGAATGCAACGTTAACGTACCAATGATTGGTATGTTAAAATGATGTCACACACACACTAGGTGTGGTGAAATTTGTCCTCTGCATTTGACCCATCCCCCTGTTAACCCCCTGGGAGGTGAGGGGAGCAGTGGGCAGCAGCGGTGGCTGCGCCTGGGAATCATTTTTGGTGATTTAACCCCCAATTCCAACCGTTGATGCTGAGTGCCAACCAGGGAGGTAACGGGTCCAATTTTTTATAGTCTTTGGTATGACTTGGCCTGGATTTGAACTCACAACCTACCGATCTCAAGGCAGACACTGTAACCACTGGGCCACTGAGTTAATGAAAGAGCAAGGACATATGCCCTTAGATAGCAGGTGTACTTGACAGCTCAAACTAGAGAGTGGACAATTGGAATCCGAAAGGGCGGCATGGCGTAGTGGGTAGAGCGGCCGTGCCAGAAACCTGAGGGTTGCAGGTTCGCTTCCCACCTATTGACATCCAATTCGCTGCCGTTGTGTCCTTGGGCAGGACACTTCACCCTTGCCCCCTGTGCCGCTCACACTGGTGAATGAAAGATGAATGAAACTGGCAGCCACGCTTCTGTCAGTCTACCCCAGGGCAGCTGTGTCTACAAATGTAGCTTACCACCACCAGGTGTGAATGAATGATGGGTTCCCACTTCTCAGTGAGCGCTTTGAGTATCTAAGAATAGAAAAGCACGATATAAATCTAATCCATTATTATTTTTATTTTTTTTACGATTGATTATAAACACATTAGCATTACGAGGAGAGGTTAGGTGTTGGAAGTCACCCGACTCAAACTGAGCTGAGGGATAAGGTCAGGAAATAGATTGATTGGCCAAACAACAGACCGGGCTTTGTCCAGAATGGCTGGCTGCAAGACTAGAATTACAAAGAGTAAAGGTCTTTGTATACAAGGTATTTAAGGACAGTGGTCCGAAAGGACATCAGGAGAGTAGTCAGGACCATACTCTTTCTACTGGAAGCTGCAGTTCCAGTCTGAGGCTTGCTGAAACAAATTAAGCTTTTTGTTGGACGATTCCTCGTTGGCGCCTTCTTGGCTCATCACCCATCACATAGTCACTCTGTCTTGGGAGAGTGACACGATCAGAAATATACCACAGTATTAAAACCAAAATCGGAGCCTATTGATATTTGCTTACTGGGATAGGCTCCATCTCCCCGCGATCCCAAAAGGGGGTAAGCTGTAGAAAATGGATGAATGGACTGGTGCAATGCTGATTTTTTTACAGAAGTGGAAAATGACAATTGACCAATTCTAGACATTGGTTTTAATTGGATTTACATTATTTCTCGTGGGAAAATGTTCTTACATTCTTGTAAGCTTCGGTTTCTGTCAGACCTTTTGTACCAGACTAAATTCATTAAACTGTTTTGATTTGAAAACTGTTCAGACATTTCTCTTCTCATTCGAGCAGGGCTCATTCGTTCATGCTCAAAGACTACATTGGGCAGCTCAAGTCTAAAAGGATGGTAAAGGATCCAAAGTATTTATTCTCCTAGTCAGGGGACATGCCCATTGAGGTGCATAAACGACAGTTAGTGGAGTTGCGGTTAATAGTATTCTAACTTTATTTGTCGTTATTTATATCTTCTGAATACATTATGTGATAAAGTTAATCAGTCAAGTCTTTGGTGTTAATTTTTAATGTATCAAGATACATTTTTTTATATCAAAATCAAATTACAGTATGTTATTCATGTAGTTTGAGCATTTTCCTTGACTGGTGTACTAACTTCATGTGGTTTATTTTGTACACATGTAGCATTATCTACAAATATTCAAAGAATTGCTAGTGCGACATCCAGTGGACACATTCCGAACAGCAGTTTATTTCATAAAAACATTTCAGGTTACATTTTTATACTTAGCAATCTCATCCTGCGGGCTAGATAAAACTTGCTCGCAGCCTGATTCGGCCCTCGAGCCCTACGTTTGACCCCCTGAATTCAGAATTCAGAATTCAGCTAGCTTCTGTTGCCATGCTGTACGAAATCTGCACGGGGCCTTCAGAATCAACAATGCGGGCGTCCGTGCATTGTAAGTGAAAGGGCACATACAGTTGATAGATAAATGCGATTTAGCTGCAACATTCTTTTGGCAGGTTTTGCAAAAATTTTCCACACTTCAGCCTTTTTTTGGTTGGGAAAAGTTCACAGCTTAGTCTTGTTGCCATAATGTAATGTAGCATACTTACGTGTCTTTCGATTTGTTTTGAACAGGTTGTGCCGAAAAAAACTAACCAGCATAATGTCCATTTCTAGTAAGTGAGGAAGACTGAAACACACGGTGTAGTGGAGTCTTTGCGATTAAATAACCGTGACACTTTTTTAATCACGGTTAATAGTAAAACTGGCTAATCGTCGCATCCCTCGTCGTTACGCACCACAAAAGAGCAAATCCATTCTTGTTGATGCATGTCATCACTTTAAGGGATACATACTTTGGATCCTTGCACCATTCCTTTGGACCAGAGTTGTCCTAGAGTATCTAGTCTGTGAGCATGAGCTTAAAAAGCCTGCTTGGATGAGGGTTCAAACTTTTTCAAAAACAATCTTAACTGTACACTCACGATCCATTCACTGCCCTGAGAATACATCGATCTGGATGAATGAGAATAACCAAAAGCCCCTTTTGGAACGGATAGCTATCGCTGCATTTACTTGGGAGCTATGGCTCTGCATTTAAATAGTAAAAGTATCAATAAAAATAGTGCATTCAATCAACACCCTTTGATAAGAAAGTGTATTTTCCAGATAAAGGTGATCACTTTCTTACCTTGTCACTTTTTCTTCCAGATGTCTTGTTGATGTTTCCCAATCTCCCCCACCCCTTTCTCCTGGTTTGTCCCGTGCTCAATAATCACATGGAAGTCCAAAGTCTATCAGCATGCTACTTTCCGTTCAAGTGGACAAGTTGGGATCAAAAATGACTTTGGGCCAGATGAAACTAAGGCTTCCAAAACTACAGTCGCCTAATGAAGGGTAGTGTTTGGAGAATTACGGGGTAAAAATTCTGAACAGCAGTTGCAACAAGCTGCATTTCTATTTCTGATTGCATGACCATCTCTCTCTCTCTCTCTCTCTCTCTTGCTTACTCACACCAGCATATTTTTTGATCTGTCACCCCAGCCTACTGCGGGTGATCCCTTGAATTTGGACCAACTTAATCTAATCCATCCCCGCCCCACAGTCCTCTCTCTGCCCTTCCGACATCATGTTTACGGTCTCAAAATGACGAGTCTGGCACTACACGTCAAGAGGGGGCCGATTGAGGGGAGGAGAAGGCGGATGGGAGAGGGGTGGACAGAATTATGGATGGAGAGTTGGCTGTCTGTTTAATCCTCGGCATTTCAGATTAGAGGAAAGAGTTATGTTGGACATGAGAGCGAAGGTTTGAATTGGGTTCCTCCGCCATTCGGAAGCATGGATATGAAATTGTGACATTCCGAGGTAGTGAAAGGGAAAAATATTTTCATCTTTCAGCATATGCTGGCAAATCCGATCATCCATGATACCGATCACACATATTAACTGCAATTGTTGCATTTATTTATGGTTTTTAGGGATGTATATCGTTAGGATTTTATTGATACCAATATGGATTACTGTACCACAACTCTGCTTGAAGAGTCAAAACTAACAATAGCACAACCAGTGACGTTGACATTGGGAACGTTGTGAGGCAGGGTTGCATCCTGTCGCCATTGCTGTTTATAGATGTCATTGACTTTGTGATGAAGAAGTCCGTCACCGGGACAAACTTTGGCATCGAGTGAGGAGGGGACAGATTAACCGACCTAGACTTTACGGGTGACCTGTCTCTGGTTAGCCATACACAGCGTGCACTCCAAGAGATGACCAACAATCTCCATGAGCACAGAGAAAAAGTTGGAGAAATACAACACTTTCCACCACTCACTATAGACGAATGTGACATTGAGTATGTTGACAACTTTACCTATCTTGGAAGTAACATCTCAAGTACAGGAGATGTGGAGAAAGACGTCAATGACAGAATTGGCAAAGCTCCAGAAGTGTTCCAACGGCTCCGAAACATCTGGTTGTCCAAAGCCATCACTACGGCCATCAAGCTAAGCCTCTACATGTCAGTGGTCATACCAACAGCAACCTACGCCATGGATGAAAACAGCCAGTATCACCAACAATCTGGATGTCTTCCACCAATGATGCCTCAGATCCATCCTGAAGATCTCCTGAAGAGACCACAACTCCAATGAGGAGGTGATGAGAAGGACAGTTGTAGCAGCACTGTCTGACATTGTCTCCGAAAGGAGAAGGAAAACAATGGGGCACAAACTCAGACTGCCAAGAGCGAGACCGGCAAGTGTGGGAATGGACTGGATGCCAAAAGGAGATGGGTGTCAGCTGGGACGGAGCAAAAAGAGCCGCCAGAGACCGGAGAAAAAGGATGGGACTTGTCGCCCAATGTCCCAACAGGAACGGGAGGAACAAAGTCTAAGTCTAAGTAAAATGGATATTCCTTATCAATACTGAATGCGGTAGGCATGTAAGTATCAAACGTGACTCACACGTGTTTGTTGAACTTTATAAAAGTTTTTGTCTAAACTGTATTTTACAGCGTAACAAATATCACCAAATATGCTACAATGACGCTATAAGATGATGAACGTGATATTTTTAAGAACCATGTTCCTTCAGCACACTTTCGTTTTTTCTTGACTTTATTACCTTTATGAACCACTGCTTTCGGGACTCTATGTAAGTTCTTTCCTATCTCTCTATTTGAACGATCGGAACACCCAAGAACAGAACAAAAATAAGGCATTTTTTGCTCAAACTCTACACGCACTCTCACTTGTTCTAATGCTACGCTCAAGGTTATCCATCCATCCATTTTCTACCGCTTGTCCCTTTTTGTAGACGGTGGGGTGCTGGAGCCTATCTCAGCTACATTTGAGCGGAAGGCGGTGTACACCCTGGACAAGTCGCAACCTCATCACAGGGCCAACACAGATAGACAGACAACATTCACACACTAGGGCCAATTTAGTGTTGCCAATCAACCTATCCCCAGGTGCATGTTTTTGGAGGTGGGAGGAAGCCGGAATACCCGGGGAAAACCCACGCAGACACGGGAGAACACGCAAACTTCACACCGTAAGATCCCGAACCCGGAATTGAACTCAGGACCTTCGTATTTTGAGGCAAATGCACTAACCCCTCTTTCACCGTGCTGCCCATAGAAGATTATGATGATCCTAAAACATATTCAGATCTATGTTAACAATAAACACTTTATGTGATCAACAGGTGATTCGCTAAGCTAGTTGAAAATCTGACTGAAATCACAGACCAGTAGTTACCTCTTAAATTGTGGCTGAGGGGGATCAAAGCAGTGGTGGGCCGTCTGATGGCCTAACATGAACAAAAATCATGATCATGATTAAAGATAAAAGTAATTTTTAGTTTACTTTCCTTAAATATCTAAAAGTATTCATATTCTCTTCATGTAATATTATTCTCCTGTTTTTAGGTTAGAGTTTTTATCCAATCCGAATTCAGCCAGCTTCTGTTGCCATGCTGTACGAAATCTGCACGGGGCCTTCAGAATCAACAATGCGGGCGTCCGTGCATTGTAAGTGAAAGGGCACATACAGTTGATAGATAAATGCGATAGCCAATCAGATTACAAGTTGTTGTCAATAAGGCCTTCTATCTAGCCTCAAGTTGAACGTAACATTTAAGCGTCCTGTAATTGAATACTCACTTGTAACTCCCAAGTGAGTAGCCAATCAGAAGCTGCACTTTAGGAAAGCAGGAAGTGTTTTTATACACTGAATATTTATCATATAATTTGTATACACTGTTTGTTTTTAATAACATTTTTAGCAGCACGGTGTAATGGGTTAGTGCAGTGGTTCTCAAACTTTTTTTGTCATCCCCCACTTTGGACAAGGGGGAGTTTTCAAGCCCCACCTGCCCCCATCGCCCTAACACAGCGTTTCTAAAGGAGTGGGGCACGCCCCACTGGTGGGGAATAGAGACATGACAGGTGGGGCGCGAGAAACGGGAGGAGATTCCACTTACATTTTTTTCTTTTAGATTTTTTTTTACAACCCCGTTTTCTATACAAACTGTAAATCACTTTGTGATTCTGTCTGTGAAATCTGCTATATAAATTAATGTAAATTACTTATTTTTCCTGTAGGCTTTAAATTTCTAGGTAGAAGCGAAAGTTTGACAGATGTAACAGTAACTAATGAGGACGGACCTGAGCGGAACAAACTTTCGCGTGTGTGGGTAGCAGGCTAATGTGTGGACCACAATTACACAAAATGGATACATTGGCTTCATATAAAGTTGCATACAGAATTGCTCAATGCAAAAAAGCACACACAATTGCTGAGCAGCTGATTCTCCCCGCTGCAATAGACATGGTGTCAGTCATGCTTGACGAGACAAGTGCAGCAAAATTAAAAGCTGTCCCACTGTCAAGCGACACAGTTGCAAGACGTTTATGTGACATTGCAAGTGATCTTGAGGAACAACTCGTAGACCAGGGGTCGGCAACCGGCGGCTCTGATGCGGCTCAGCTTGTCATCCTGCTTGTCAAACCTCGGGACACGCCCACGGCCGCGCGCGTCTCCGTCCTGCAGCAGCCGCCAGCTGTTGCAGGACAAAGACATGTGGTTGTCCAAGTTAAAGCGCCTGACAGCGCACCTTGAAGATGTTTCACGCCAGAAGGCCGTTCTGGCTCAGAATCACAAATAGTGTGATGTTGAAAACCTCCCCAAACCAGACAAACTTGTGTCAGAAACTTGGAACGCTATCCCCGACTTTTATGTGAACATGAAAATGTATGCACTTGGAGTCCTGTCGATCTTTGGATCCACATATGCATTTGAGTAGGTGTTCTCCAACATGAACTTTATTAAAAACAAACATACCACACGCCTCACAGATGAGAGTTTACAATCCTGTGTGAAGATAAAGGTGACGTCATACAGCCCGGATGTGGAGACGCTGTGCTCTGCGGTTCAGGAGCAGAAATCACATTGACCACGTATGATAAATATTTTAATTTCCTATAATTTTGCATATATTCACATTTTTTAATTGTTCAGTGAAATAGACATTTTACGGCATTTTTGGTTCTCTGCCAGTGAATAATTTAAGTTTGGCGTTTTTTTCTCATTACTACAAGGAGGACTTAAATAGACATTAAGTATTTTACTTAACCTTCAACCCGACGTCTTTTTCGGAGTTAAAACGTTTTGTTGCATGCAGACATTTTATTTCATTTTTTCTGCAGACGTTCATTGATTTCATAAACGTAACCCATCATAGGTTGTTTGTACATAGTACAAAGCAAAAAGAAAACTTTATATGCGGTGTTATTTAATTTTTTTATTTTTTATTTTTATTTTATTTTGTAATTGTTTTGTCCTGTCCAGCTTCCCAGGCAAATCATATAGTTGATGTAGATGCCCATATCGGCTGTTCACATTTACTTTACAGAAGAGAAGTGTAGGATACTTCTGTTGTTGCCTTATTTAAATTTGACTTTACTAAATGTATTTATATTATCATTTGGTGCAGCCGAGCTGGAGCAGCAAGGGATAGAAAGCGAAAAAAAAAAGGAAGACAGAGGGGGAAATTGTGGGGATCAGAGGGGGATTAGACAGTGTTATTTCATTTTACATTTCAAAAGAGTTTTGTGGCTCCCATTGTTTTCTTTAATTTGGGAAATGGGTCAAAATGGCTCTTTGAGTGGTAAAGGTTGCCGACCCCTGTCGTAGACAAGTTAAAATAAAGTTGTTTTGCTTTACAAGTGGACGAAGCTACTGACAGCAATAAAGACTACCTGTTCATCGCGTACGTCCGCTTTGTGAATGGCAAGTCATTGTGCGAGGATTTACTGTTTTGGAAATACATAAAACATAGAGCCACTGCTGATGAGCTGTTCAAGATAATAGACGGTTTCCTCAAAGAACACGACCTTAAATGGGAAAACTGTGTGGGCTTTTGCTCTGATGGCGCACAGACCATGGCAGGGTCAAGAAACGGGCAGCAGGCTCTAATAAAGAGGGTTGCGCCAAATGCGCATTGGACACACTGCGTCATTCACCGGGAAGCACTCGCGTCAAGGCAGCTCAGCCCCGAACTCAATGAGGTTTTAACAGATGTTGTGAGCGCGGTAAATTTTATCAAAACACGAAAAAGTGGCACTTTTAATTTATTTATTATGGAACTTGATGCAAGTTATTTGATTTATTATTGAACTTGATGCAAGTTATAACACTTTTATTTGATTTATTATTGAACTTGATGCAAGTTATAACACTTTTGTTTTATTTATTATTGAACTTGATGCAAGTTATTTGATTTATTATTGAACTTGATGCAAGTTATAACACTTTTATTTGATTTATTATTGAACTTGATGCAAGTTATAACACTTTTGTTTTATTTATTATTGAACTTGATGCAAGTTATTTGATTTATTATTGAACTTGATGCAGGTTATAAGCCTTTTATTTGATTTATTATTGAACTTGATGCAAGTTACAACACTTTTGTTTTATTTACTATTGAACTTGATGCAAGTTATTTTATTTATTATTGAACTTGATGTTATTTTATGTTATTGAGTTTGAGTTAATACAACTTGATGTTACTTGATGTTCAATAAATTTGAAAATGTTAAGCTTGGCATTAGCGTTCTGTTAGGGCAGTGGTTCTCAAACTTTTTTTGTCATCCCCCACTTTGGACAAGGGGGGGTTTTCAAGCCTCACCTGCCCCCATCGCCCTAACAGAACGCTAATGTCACGATGAGAACCTAAAGTACAGAATAAGTATGTAAGTGTCAGTGTGTGGGACTTACTGTATTCCCCCTAACTATTATGCTCCAGAACAGAAGACGAGACGCCCCTACTTCAGGGAAAGGAAAAACTTCACAATAAAATCAGTATCATGAAAGTTGGAAAAGGTTATATTTATTAAACTAGTATTAGCACTCTAATACTAAGTAGGGCAGAAAAGTAGAAAAAATATATAATAACAAGATATAGACTTATAGGATTGATTTCTATAATAATCTGTAACCCTTATAAGAAACCCAACACGTGTTCACCTTCACTTCACTAGAGTGGCACAATAACACACAAAACCCCAGCAAAAATCCCACATATGCAAATAACAGTCGTATGTTTGTGAACACAATGCACACACAGTACCCTTGCTATTAATAGCAAACCCGAAAACAGTCTCACACAGTTTTCACATTATACAATGTTCTCTCCTTGTTCACATTCAGTTCAAAGTTCCTTTTGGGTTGGGTCATCCAACGTAACGTTCCGTTTGTGATGACCGTTAAAAACCAAAAAAAAACCCTGTCCAACATGGGCGCAATGTCCGGTCCAAATGGTGGAGTTATGTGTTTCCGTTTCCTCTCTGGTGTCAAAGTTCTAAGCATATCATGCATCGTCCTATTGAATCGCTCGCATTGAGCGTTGCCCTGGGGGTGATATGGACTTGTCCGACTCTTGGCGATGCCATAGATACGACAGAGTTCTTTGATAACACTGGCTTCAGAACTGCGGCCTTGGTCTGAGTGAAGCCTAGAGGGACAGCCATAATACACAAACCAGTGTTTGACAAAGGCCCTGGCTGTGGTTTTAGCAGACTGGTCTTTTGTGGGCACAGCTATTGTAAAACGCGTGAACATGTCAGTCATGACTAACACATTCTCATAGCCACCCACAGACACCTCCAAACGGGTGTAATCCATGGCCAGTACCTCTAGAGGGGTGGTCACATTAGCGCATGTCAATGGGGCTCGGATAGTTGGAAATATGTCTTTGGCAAGTGCACAATGCTTACACTGCCTCACCCACTCATGTACGTCTCTGCTCATTGAGGGCCAGTAAAAACTTTGTGTCATACGTGCAAGCGTACCCTTCTGACTGAAATGACCCCCATGTTCATGATCCATACTGAACACATGTATCCGCAGAGACTCTGGTACTACCAACTGGTGCACCTCTTCACCATCTCTGGGGTCACAAATACTACGAAATAGGACACCACGACGGATGCTCAGTCCATCCCATTGTGAGGCCATCCCCTGAAACTGATTCTTGTTGGGCCGAGCGTTACATTTCGTTGCCCGCGCTATAGGACCCACTACAGGATCCTCTACCTGAAGTTGCTGAAGCTCCTCCCAGCTATACCCAGCAACCTTCGCTGCAACAGCAGCTTGGGAAGCCACCTGCACACTAGACCTTCCTGCATTTGTCTCCGGTCCAGGCCATAGAACGGCCCGCACATCCTCAGCCTGAATGACCAGAAAGTCTTTATCAGTGTCGCTCACTTCAGGCTCCTGTGCTCGAGGGAGCCGAGACAGCACGTCCGCATTAGTGTTCTCCCTCCCCGGCTTATAATGCACTTCAAAATCATACTCTGCCAACTGGGCGACCCACCTCTGCTCCACTGCCCCGAGGTTAGCTGTTTCGAGATAACGCAGAGGATTATGATCAGTCACCACGACAAATTTGGAGTACATTTTAAAATTCCAGAATTTCTCTGTTATCCCCCATTTAAGGGCTAGCAGCTCGAGCTTAAACGCACTATAGTTCTTGTCATTTCGCTCAGAACCCCGCAGACCTCGACTAGCAAAGGCAACAACCCTCTCCACCCCCTCCTGCCGCTGACTAAGCACTGCCCCCAACCGAAGAAGGCTCCCATCAGTGGTAAGAGTGAAAGGGAGGGAAAAGTCAGGATACGCGAGTACCTGAGCTGACAAAAGGTGCTCCCTTAGCTTATCAAAAGCTTCTTGACACTCTCTACTCCACACAAAGAGGACAGGCTGGCCTCCACTCTCTTTCTTCCCCTTTCCCATTAGAGAATGTAACGGCTTTGCTCGCTGGGCGAAGTTCGGGACAAAACGCCTGTAATACAACATGAACGCCACCACTTGCCGCACATCTTTTGTACTCCTGGGCACCGGCCAATCACGGAGGGTTTTGACCTTTTCCATGTCTACTCGAACACCCTCTGCCGAAACAATATGACCCAAGAACTTGACCTCTGACTTTAGTAGGAAGCACTTGTTTGGCTCAAGTTTCAGCCCATGTTCCTTCAGACGACTGAACACTACGTCCAGTTTCTCGCAGTGGCTATCGAAGTCGTTAGAAAACACCAGGACATCGTCCAGGTATATCAGCAACACGTAAAATGCCAGGTCACCTAGGACTACCTCGATCAGCCTTTGAAATGTGGCTGGGGCATTGCAAAGACCAAAAGGCATTCTAGTCCACTGGTATAGGCCAAATGGTGTAGTAACAGCTGTTTTTTCCTGATCGTCTACATGGACTGCCACCTGAAAATAGCCTGCTGTCAAATCTGGCGATGAGAAAAGTGTTGCCTTTCCAAGGGCATCCAATGACTCCTCAACCCTCGGGAGTAGGTAGGCGTCCTTCAATGTAACACCATTTAGCTTACGGTAATCACAACAGAACCGTACTGATTGGTCTGGCTTGATGACAATTACCGCAGGGGAGGCCCACGGGCTACAGCTCTCCTTAAGTACCCCCTGTGCGACTAAGTCTTGCACGTGTCTCTTAAACTCTTGAAATATGTGTGGAGGTATACACCGGTGTCTTTGCTTAATTGGCCTTGCATCGCCAGTCTGAATATGGTGGGTCACCGTGGTACTGTACCCAAAATCACTTTTATGCTCGGAGAACACATCCCTGTGTTTCCTGAGAAGATCGTCCAGCTTCTGAACCTGTGGTGACGTCAGGCCCTAGAGATTTGCATGTACCGGAACATACAATGATCCATCCCCCTTAACTGACTTGACCTCCCTACGACTAACCTTCCTCACGTACACTTCTCCATCCACCTCCTCCACGGACACTACTTCCCTTGGTACGATCACATCGGGTTTACTCAACTCTGCCACTCTGCACCTTGGGAACAATGTGATGGTCTTCTCACTCGAGTTGAGCACGCGCACTGGGACCTTCCCCTCAGTAGCCTGGGCCAGTACATTGGCTACCAGTAGACCACATGGGAGACTGGCCCTGGCAGATGCCTCAACCAACACTTTGCATGTTGCTCGGGGTTGTATCCTACAGCGACCTTCAATCACCTTTTCACTGAACGGGGGAATGGTGACCGCTCGCCTCCCTGCGACTTTTACAAACCCGATCCGCCCGTTTGGACCTACACATCGTTCCTCTTCTTCCATAGTTGCCAGTATACGGCGTAGGCTGGCATGGCCTGGCTTTAGAGTACCTCGGTCAAGCTTCTTAACACCCTTGAAGTCAGACAGGAAACCCTTGAGCCCTCCGATTACGTTCATTCCCAAAATACCCGGTGGTTTTCCCTTTTCTTTCTGGCCGCTGCAACTGTCTTTTAGCACAAAAACACACCGCCCCTTCAACAACCTGCCCATACACTCAATATCAGCCTCCAAACACCCGATCACTGGAATTTCAAGGCCATTAGCTGCTGTTAGACGAACCCATTTAGCTGGTGACAGACAGCACTCGGTCCCCTGGAAATGTTCCCTGAAATAACTCTCTGGAGTGGTAGTGACCTCGGAACCAGTGTCTAAAAGGCAGCTGGTTTTTACTCCATCTACCAAAACATCAATTGTGAAGCACTCCCCAAATGCACCACTAGAAGCTGGTGAGTCCCTCTCGTTGGTCTGGGTAACGGCTTTAATGCCAGCTAAAGCCAAACCACCAGAGCCTTGTGTGTCATTCTCGGCCTGACACTCTGTTGTGGCAATGGCTGTCATCGTCACTCTATTCTCTGCTGGTTTACCCTGCCGACACGTACGGCTCGTGTGGCCAGGTTTATTGCAGGAATAGCAAATTAGTCGTCCTTCCTCATCTCTTAGAGGTGGTCTAGCAGGTCTAGTGTGCATTACAGTTTGCTCCCTTCCGTAAACTGCTTTATAGAGTTCTTCTTGGCGGGCTGAAATGTTTTGAATAGCTTCGTATAGTGATTTCAGGGTCAGTGGAGAGGAGGTTTCTTCAGCAGCCGCTGCATGAACCACTCCTCGCACTGGGCCTCTGGCTGCAGCCGCAGTTGGAGGGGCTTCTTCTTCTTCAGACCACGTGATGGCCGCTTGCATCAGGTCAAGGAAGGACAGCGTTGGTTGGGCTTTCTCTTGTCTCTTTGTTTCACGCCGTAAGAAGTCATCTCTTAACCCAAGTACAAATTGCTCTTTCAGCATTTGGTTTGAATCTTCGACTCGCCCTGGGTCTCGCCGTTTCAGCTCACATAGTTTTTCCTGAAGATCATAAGCGCAGGCACGTATCTTTTCACCTGGCCCTTGCTTTCTATCATAAAACTCTCTAAGGCGAGTACCAACCGGGACCTTGTCGCCATAGGTTTTCTCTAGAACTTCAAAGACTTTTGTGATATCAGTAGTTCCTTCACTTAACAGAAACCTAACTGTTAGTTTCGCCTCCCCCTTGAGGTGCTGTCTGAGCAGCTCAATTTGATCTTCTTCTAGAACTCGGGCTATCTTGAAACTAGACTTCATGGATGCTATCCACTCCTCAACGCTAGGTTCCCCTAGGGCTGGGCTACCAGTGAAATCGGAACATTTTCTCTCTCTTGGGATATACAAAGACGAAGGGTTCTTGGCCTGCTGCTCGATAACTGTCTTAGCCATCATCAACGCTTCCCTCTGATCTTGTCTGGCCTGATCAAGAAGTACCGCTTGTTCTCCCAGCCTAGCTTTCTGAGCGGTAACTGTTTTCTGGAGATCATTAAATTGCTTCCTTAACTCTTCCATCTCAGCCATCGTGCAAAAACTACAAAGCTACAAGAAGTTATCCTGTTCGTGACGCCAAAATGTAACAGACGGGACCTACGTCTGCCTAGTAGGGGGGAATCACTTTTCCCTGAATGGCAGGAAGTTAGAGGAACTAAATCCCTAACCCCCAAGCCTATGAATCTCGTGTTCACTCTGCCTGTCCAGTCAGAACACAATAGCTTAGGCTCTAGGATTTGAACCTGTCACGATGAGAACCTGAAGTACAGAATAAGTATGTAAGTGTCAGTGTGTGGGACTTACTGTATTCCCCCTAACTATTATGCTCCAGAACAGAGGACGAGACGCCCCTACTTCAGGGAAAGGAAAAACTTCACAATAAAATCAGTATCATGAAAGTTGGAAAAGGTTATATTTATTAAACTAGTATTAGCACTCTAATACTAAGTAAGGCAGAAAAGTAGAAAAAATATATAATAACAAGATATAGACTTATAGGATTGATTTCTATAATAATCTGTAACCCTTATAAGAAACCCAACACGTTGTGTTCACCTTCACTTCACTAGAGTGGCACAATAACACACAAAACCCCAGCAAAAATCCCACATATGCAAATAACAGTCGTATGTTTGTGAACACAATGCACACACAGTACCCTTGCTATTAATAGCAAACCCGAAAACAGTCTCACACAGTTTTCACATTATACAATGTTCTCTCTTTGTTCACATTCAGTTCAAAGTTCCTTTTGGGTTGGGTCATCCAACGTAACGTTCCGTTTATGACGACCGTTAAAAAACAAAAAAAACCCTGTCCAACATGGGCGCAATGTCCGGTCCAAATGGTGGAGTTATGTGTGGCAGGGGAAGTCTTTTTACTCACCAACCGCACCGTTTATCACTGGCATGAGAGGATGAGGAGGAGAGCGGGGGGCGAGCCACAAACACGTCTGTACTGCAAACACGTCTGTACTGCAGGAGTCAACCGGCTGGATGTCGTCCCTCTGATGTGACGAGACTCCCACGTTGACGACGGCTAGCAATACACTTGCATAAAAAAAACACTTTTCCCTACCTAACGAGGACGTGTGCCTCGCAATACACGATTTATACTTGTTGCTGGTATAATGGCGGACGAGTCTTCAACGTGGTTAGCATGGAGTCTTCCGCTCTTCCACACGCCACTGACAACCCTTAACAGTTCCGTAGCCCAGATTAGCCTGTCACACATGCGGTAACTAAGAGCTAAGCTGTTAGTTATCGTTACTCCTACCGCAAATCTCCGTCAGCCAATCTTCGTCAATCTCGGAGCTCTCCAGGTGCCGCCATCTCTTGTCTCTTTTTCCTTGTTGTTTTTTCTTCTCTCTCCTTGTCCCGCCCCTCCTCTCCTCTCATTTGCCAGTCCGCCAGCCAGCAAGTCATCGATTGGCCGAGTCTGTTACCAAGGTCCTGGATACGATTGGATGCAAACATTTTGAGGGATTTCAGGTTATTAGAGATGCATAAGGAACATGCACAATATTAGGTGTACACCTACACTTGTAATGTTGCATATACGTCTTGCAACTGTGTCGCTTGACAGTGGGACAGCTTTTAATTTTGCTGCGCTTGTCTCGTCAAGCATGACTGACACCATGTCTATTGCAGCGGGGAGAATCAGCTGCTCAGCAATTGTGTGTGCTTTTTTGCATTGAGCAATCCTCTCTGCAACTCTATATGAAGCCAATTTATCCATTTTGTGTAATTGTGGTCCACACATTAGCCTGCTACCCATCCACGCGAAAGTATGTTCCGCTCAGCCCCGCCCTCATTAGTTACAGTTGCATCTGTCAAACTTTCGCTTCTACCTAGAAATTTAAAGCCTAGAGGAAAAATAAGTAATTTACATTAATTTATATAGCAGATTTCACAGACAGAATCACAAAGTGATTTACAGTTTGTATAGAAAACCGGGTTGTAAAAAAAAAATCTAAAAGAAAAAATGTAAGTGGAATCTCCTCCCGTTTCTCGCGCCCCACCTGTCATGTCTCTATTCCCCACCAGTGGGGCGCGCCCCACTCTTTGAGAAACGCTGGCCTAGGGAAACCCTTAAGCATCAAACCATTTTGAATAATCAGTAATTTCTTTTTGCAAATGAAAAAGGAATATGATACAGTATTTTACTTTGAAATAAAAGTTCTTTGCTGAGAAATATAAGGATATCGTATTTTTTTACAGTCATCCGTCCCAATGTTACAGAAAATTTTGATAACAGTATTTTACTGTGGAAAATATCCCTCCATCCATCCATTAATCCAACGCTTGTCTCTTTTGGGGTCGCAGGGGGTGCTGGAGCCTATCTCAGCTGCATTCGGGCGGTTGGTGAGGTACACCCTGGACAAGTCGCCTCATCATCACAGGGCCATCACAGATAGACATATAACATTCACACTCACATTCACACACTCGGGCCAATTTAGTGTTGCCAATCAACCTATCCCCAGGTGCATGTTTTTGGAAGCTGGAGTACCCGGAGGGAACCCACACAGTCACGGGAAGAACATGCAAACTCCACACAGAAAGATCCCGAGCCCTGGATTGAACTCAGGACTACTCAGGACCTTCATATTGTGAGGTATTCTTTTACAGCATACATTTTCTCATGTTACCCCCTCCCCTTGTGTGGGAAGTTGGGGGTGTTCTAACTGAATTGAGGTTTAGCGAGGTCTTGCATGCAGAAACATCCACCTTTCATTTTCACACCACAGAGGGTCAGTTGCAGGAAGCTGGAGTTAAGCTTTTTCTTTTTTTTTTTTTTTTTAAAGAAAAATCCAAGATGCATTCCCCCAACTGGAATCCAAGCCTTATTCTGAAGTTTGTGTATTATGGCTTTATCTTTCCCCAGAAAGATGGCAGCAAAAACACCTGCTAGCTCACATACAGACCGGTAAACTAGAGTAACATCTGTTTATTTTCCGATTAGTTAATAAACAATTCAGAGTCTCCATTGTCTTTATTCGATATGGAATTGTGCAAATGTATTTATTGCTCGTGGAGAGAATGTTAAAGCAAAATGAATCATATGTAACATACATTTATAATATAGTTTAATGGACAAATGATATATAATAGCCTCCCCCCTGATATATATGGGTAAATAGTAGGACACTTTTAGGGCGGGGTGTCTTAAGGTCTGGTGGCACATTAAGTGAAAACAGCAAACGTAGAAAAATAGAACAAAATCGCAAAATGCACAGAGAAAAACTGAATTAAGGATATCAATGACCAATATTACCCATCAAATGAACCTAAAATGGGAATTTTCCTTCTTGTGGTGAATAATTATTATAGCAGTGGTGGGCCATGAGGGCCAACAAGGCCTTATCTGCTGGCCTAACCTAAACAGAATAATTAAAGATAAGTCATTTTTAAGTTAATTTCCCTAAATATCTAAAAGTATTCATATTCTCCTCCTGTCATATTATGCTTCTTCCAGTGTTGTGGTTTTTTAGGTTTGAGTTTGTATCCAATCAGAATTCAGCTAGCTTATGTTGCCATGCTGTACGAAATCTGCCCGGGGCCTTCAGAATCAACAATGCAGGTGTTGTTGATTCTGTACAGGTGATAGACAATTGCTATAGCCAATCAGATCACTAGTTGTTGTCAGTAAGGCCTTCTAGCTGGTCCTGACATTTACTTGTCCTGTGATTTGATACTCGCTTGGGAGTCCCAAGTGAGTAACCAATCACTAGTTGGAAAAACAGGAAGTTGCAGGGGAGCCATATGAGCTCACAAAGAAGGAGAGCAAAATATTGATTTAGTGGCAGATCTATATCAAGGCCATTTTCAAGAAGGATATTTAAAGAGAAACTATATCTTGGGAGACCAGGTTGGCCAACACCGGAAGCTATCTCAGCAGTGAAATGGTTTGCCACGAATCAACCGACTATGACCAGCTACAGACTACGAGTTAAAATATGTTATTTCTTAATTGTTTCATATTTAATTTGTTTTATACAGTTATTTTAATTTTGACAGTACTACGTAAGATATGGTAGAATTGCTGAAGCGGGTTTATTCAATGTTAAATGCTCCGAAAAATAGACCGTTTTGTACACTGTTGGAGAGATTCAATTCCCGGTAGTGTGGAAGCGTGTTTCTCTATAGTATCCCCAGCCGTGTCCATGTGGTGACATAAATTACGGTATTTTGAGAGTTGAAGTCAGATTAAGTAGGACATCACTGAAGTGCGTGGTGAGAAACGCCACTGGGCTACAGTGATTGTCAAACTTCCATTCATCCATTTTTTACCGCTTATTCCCTTTGAGGTCACGGTGCCTATCTCAGCTACAATCGAGCCGAAGGCGGGGTACACTTTCCATCCATTTGATACCGCATGACCCTCTCTGCAGCCTATCCTAGCTGCACTTGGGCAGAAAGCGGGGTACAACCTGGACAAGTCGCCACCTCGTCGCAGGGCCAACACAGATATGAGATGCAAAACAAATGCAAGCAACTATGACTGTTTTTAACATTAATGGCTGTAATGATGATAGAAATGATCAGTGACAATAACAATACGAATAATAACAACACATATAGTTTCTGTTATTGTATTTATTTTTTGTTGCTTAATGTTTCAAATCACTATTGTTGATGTTGATGTTATTGTTGCTATTGGTACTGTTTTATATTAGTTTGTCTTCTCAATTCTTCCGTAAATTGGATTTGCTCTATTATATTTTATTAGACTGATTAACATACCCTGTGATTTTCTTTTAAACAAAATACATTTTTAATAAAAGAAAATAGAAAAGTAAACAACACAAAGCGTTATCTCTACATTTATATGGAGTTTTTAAATATATAAAAAAAAATCAACATAATCTAATGTATATATTATGATGTATAATTATTATATTTATTTCATTTAAAAACTATATATGTTTTAGGCAGGGGGTAAAATTATTTTCCTGTTTTGTCAAAACATCACCACGAGAGTGCAGCCAATCTCATCTTTCTTGCTGTTGCATATAGAAATCCGCAAATTGCTGCAATACCCAATAGTCACCGGCAGGTGTCACTAAAGATAAGCGTCAAAAGAAGACCGCAATGTGCCGAAAGGGTTCCAATACTTTCTAATACCATAACCAACCTTTTAAGAGGACATTCATCCAACAGGATTCTTCTAAACTTTGTGAGACAGTGTAAATTAGATTGACACATATATATTACACAGTATATGATGTGATGACAAACAAATGCTGAACATAGACTTGTTATATAATATTATGCCTTGCTTCACTGATCCAGATTAGCAAATGGAACCTTCAGTCCCGGAATGGCATTCCTTGTTATCATACATTGTCACACATAAACTTCAGATTAAGTATGTGGTTTGGTAGGAGACTCACTTTGCAAAAACATATACCAACTAGAAATGCGTTTCCAGAACAGAAGGCATCAATCCCTTGGCAACAGCAAGGACAGAAATTCGTTAGGTCAGCAGGGAATCCAACAAGATAAAACGATTCCAAAAATGTAATTCTTACTGGATGTCTGATGATGTGCTGTCATAACATATAAACACAGTTACATGTTGGGTAGTGTGGCTTTAATACACGGACGATGTACCAGTTTGAAAAAGTACATCCTCTCATTAATTATTTCTCTGTACATGGAGAATCATCCACGTACATTGAACATCATTTGACCTACGACGTGAGATAATCTCCCGTAAGGCTGCTTTGACGTGTAAGATAAGAAGATACAATGTACTTACAGGGTGTGTGGTCAAGTTGGGCTACAATGGGTCTAAAATGTTGTACGCACACGGACAAATGCATTGAAGGGATATATCACCAAACTTGTGTTGGAAGCTTAGTAGTATAAAGTCGGAACACTTGACATGTCTGTTAGATACCGAGAAAACAAGCTTTTTTTCAAACTTTGTCTTTCGAAACGTTTTAGTGCATTGTCAAGCTTGTTACGAATGGTTTGGTAGTTTGCTAGCACTAATGAAAACATGTTGTAAATTTGCGTATTCGTTAATTAGCTTAGAAGTTTGTCGTGCTCCTGTAAAATCTTAACCACTTGTAACACCATTAGCATCGGCCGATTTTTTTGAAACGTATGTGATTGTATACAATGTTAATGACAAGCAGCTAATTGTGTCTCCATCTACAGTGCGCGGTGGCTCCTACAATATGACGACAATAGTCAACTCCATTTCAGCAGATAAACTGCACTTCTTAGTGCCGTATTTTACGGAATATAAGGCGCTACTTTATTCTTTGAACCCTGCATCTTATTCAACGGTGCGGCTAATCTATTAATTTCTATTCGCTAATGCCTTGATTATAGAATGGATTAAGCAAACAAAATTAATCAAAGTACTAAAAAACTCACTTTAAAAAACTGTTCAGACCTAAGTACAAAGTACAAAGAAGGATAAACATCCTCAATGAATTGATTAACATCTTGAACCTTATTTTTTTTTAAAAAGGGAAAGTCGTATTTGTCTGATATGGCGACTTGTCCAGGGTGTACCCCGCCTTCCGCCCGATTGTAGCTGAGATAGACGCCAGCGCCCCCCGCGACCCCGAAAGGGAATAAGCGGTAGAAAATGGATGGATGGATGGATACTTTTCTGTTTTATTTGATCAGCCATTTTACTTCCGTGCTGCAGGCACCGTTTGAAAATCCTCTTTGCATCAACAACTGATGCAAAGAGGAGTGGTCGATCCTGGGTCCCGACTTGGAACAGCTAGAGATTCCACCATGGAGGGTGATCTGTGATCACCTGATAACGTCTCCACTCAATCACATTGTTATGAGAGACCTACTGTATCATGTCAGTAAGATAATAGTTACACCAAGAAAAGGCTAAGTCTGTCATACCAATACTTGTTTTTATACGTTCTATTAGAATGTTATGATCGACGGTATCGAAAGCAGTGCTAATATCAAGTAGAAGCAACAAGGATGACGCATCAGCATCCATCGTTAGCAATAAATCATTAGTCATTTTTGCGAGGGCTGTGTCCGGGATTTGCCCTGAAACCAGACTGGAAGGGTTTCACAGAGATTGTTAGACACTAAGTTTTCATTTAGCTGCTTTTCAACAATTTTTTCAATGATTTTTGAGATAAAAGGGAAGGTGGGACACCAGCTGGTAGTTTACAATGAGGTCAGGATCAAGGTTAGGTCTTTTGAGCAGAGGAGGATTAAACACTTTTTAATACTAGGGGAAAAGTACCCGAGGAAAGTGATAAAATGAATAATATTTAGCACTGATGGTCCTAATATTACAAACAGCTCCTTGATAAGTTTCTCAGGAAGTGGTTGAGGTAAAAATGTTGAAGGCGGGGTACACCCTAGAGCAGGGGTTCTCAAATGGGGGTAAGCGTACCACTGGGGGTACTTGAAGGTATGCCAAAGGGTACGTGAGATTTTTTTAAAATATTCTAAAAATATCAACAATTCAAAAATCCTTTATAAATATATTTATTGAAAAATAGCAACTATTCAAAAATCTTTTATAAATATATTTATTAAATAATACTTCGACAAAATATGAATGTAAGTTCATAAACTGTGAAAAGAAATGCCACAATGCAATATTCAGTGTTGACAGCTAGATTTTTTTTGTGGACATGTTCCATAAATATTGATGTTAAAGATTTATTTCTTGTGAAGAAATGTTTAGAATTAAGTTCATGAATCCAGATGGATCTCTATTACAATCCCCAAAGAAGGCACTTTAAGTTGATGATTTCTTCTATGTGTAGAAATCTTTAATTATAATTGAATCACTTATTTAGTTTCCAACAAGTTTTTAGTTATTTTTATATATTTTTTTTCCAAATAGTTCAAGAAAGACCACTACAAATGAACAATATTTTGCACTGTTAAACAATCTATTAAATCAGAAACTGATGACATAGTGCTGTATTTTACTACTTCATCTCTTTTTTTCAACCAAAAATGGGGGTACTTGAATTAAAAAAAATGTTCACAAGGGGTATATCACTGAAAAAAGGTTGAGAACCACTGCTGTAGAGAAGTCGCCATCTCATCACAGTGCCAACACAGATAGACAGACAACATTCACACTCACATTCACACTGTAGGGCCAATTTAGTGTTGCCAATCAACCTATGCCCGGGTGCATGTCTTGAGAGGTGGGGGGAAGCCCTTCAATATAAATATTTAATGGAAAAATGCACATTAACTTCACTATACACAATACTTCCGATTAGTGTTATCTACACAAAAGTATTATAACAAAATGAAATGAAAAAATTAAATGAAAACATTAGCATGTCAAGCCTCACAGTCAGTGATTCCCAGCTGTAAACTCAATCTTTCTCCACCCACAGTCCAAAAATGTTTCTAAATTAAAATCAATTTGTGAATACTATTGCTGTCTTCAAATAGTTGAACATTTGACGATTTGATTCTGAGGAGTCTGATTTGATTGTCAACCTCACAGCTGAATCATCAGATGTTAAGGGGATGCAAGTTAATAGACTTAGACAAACTTTGATACCTGCGTTCATCATCATTTATCCTTCCGTCCATTTTCTACCACTTGTCCATCGCAGGGTCACAGAGAGGATTGCTGTCATGGCTCGGGCGAGCGTCAGTGCGCATTCATCTCTGTGTTGCGCTGAGCGCAGCTCCGAGAGCGCGCAAAGTGTGCGTCAGACCGGCGTCAGCTGCAATCAATCGCCGGCAATCTACGCACCTGGCGCTAATGAGAGGTCCTGCCTTCAAGAGTCTGCTCAACCTACTATCCGTGGCCAGAACGTAACCTTCTGTTGATGTCCCGTAAGTGATCATTGGCTCTATGCAACTTAGCTCTTTGCGCTTCGTGTTTTCTTCCCCGTGTTTGATTTGTCCCATGTCATCTTCCTTGTGCCTGCAGTGTTTTCCTTCCGTTGCCTTGGATTCGAGCTGTGCGTGTCCACTGTATCTCGACTGCCTCCCCCCTAGATCCTTGACCACCGCTTTCAACATGGACTTCTTGTCGCTCTCCAGCCCCACGCACCTCCCGCTTGGATCACGACCTCTTTCTGCCTAGCCTCTTTTTGGAATCGTCTGCTGACTCACTCAACACTACACCGTAAACCTCAACAACTAATCATTCATACACATAGTCTTACACCATACACCCTTCGGATTTTGTCACACTCCATTCCTTTGTTGTTTAATTAAATATATTGTTTATATATATAACAAATACAAAGAGCAATATTGGCCCTTTGTAGTTATGTGCCGTCACAACTCCCTCCTACATACAAAACATTTGCAGCCTCTTCCAGCTGCACTCGGGCAGAAGGCAGTGTACACCCTGGACAAGTCACCACCTCATCGCAGGTCCAGCACAGATAGACACACAACATTCACACTCACATTCACACACTATGGCCAATTTAGTGTTGCCAATCAACCTATCCCCAAGTGCATGTTTTTGGAGGTGGGAGGAAGCCGGCGCACCCGGAGAGAACCCATGATCCAAATCCAAATCCATCCATCCATCCATTCTCTACCGCTTATTCCCTTTGGGGTAGTGGGGGGCGCTGGTGCTCAGCTACAATCGGACGGAACGCAGGTTACAACCTGGACAAGTCGACGCCTTATCACAGGGCCCCAAATACAAAAACAAAAGCTAAATCCACACAGAATCAAACCCAGGATCATAAGCCCTTACCACTGCACCACTATGCTGCCCTCATTATCATCAACATGTCTTATTTAAATATTACAACTAAATACATGTGTGCAGAGTTTTATAGTGTAAGAGATCAATCTTAGTTTTGGTTGTCACTTCCTCAGAGCGGTCGCTTCTTCCTGATGAGACGTCACATATGTAAAAAACAGCTTGCTGCATGTTGGGTTCCTACATCTCCTATTGTCTGTAATCGATATGTCTGCACAAAATAATATTTTACCAATAGTGTTGGGAGCATGGGGTTTAAACATGGTTGACGTGATTGATCCACACCGGGGCGCGCTGCTGTCACAGAACTGTCGGCCACGGTGGGACTCAGCAGAAATTAGATACACCGTGGGCACCATAACGCACCACCTCATCCTGGAGGTGTAGCTAGTCACTAGAAAAAAAAAAGATCCTTCAGCTGGTTCACAAAAAGAAACTTTCTTCTGCCTTTTACTTCCTCTATTTAGTCAAGTTTGATATCGTCTTGGTGCTCCGCACCAGTGCCAAGGTTCTCACAAACTGTGGTTTAGCCTTTTTTTGAAGTAGAAAAATTAGCAATTTTAGATCTTTGTTTTGTTCACTTTAAACAAAGATTTTATTATTCGTTTTACTAATATCGTTAATTAACTTTGAACAGTCACGTAAAAGTACAAACCCCGTTTCCATATGAGTTTAGGAATTGTGTTAGATGCAAATATAAACGCAATACAATGATTTGCAAATCCTTTTCAACCCATATTCAGTTGAATATGCTACAAAGACAAGATATTTGATGATCAAACTGATAAACATTATTTTTTTGCAAATAATCATTAACTTTAGAATTTGATGCCAGCAACACATGACAAAGAAGTTGGGAAAGGTGGCAAAAAATACTGATAAAGTTGAGGAATACTCATCAAACACTTATTTGTAACATCCCACAGGTGTGCCGGCTAATTGGGAACAGGTGGGTGCCATGATTGGGTATAAAAACAGCTTCCCGAAAAATGCTCAGTCTTTCCCATGAAAGGATGGGGCAAGGTATACCCCTTTGTCCACAACTGCGTGAGCAAATAGTCAAACAGTTTAAGAACAACGTTTCTCAAAGTGCAATTGCAAGAAATTTAGGGATTTCAACATCTACGGTCCATAATATCATCAAAATGTTCAGAGAATCTGGAGAAATCACTCTACATAAGCGGCATGGCCGGAAACGAACATTGAATGACCATGACCTTCGATTCCTCAGATAGCACTATTTTAAAAACCGACCTCAATCTCTAAAGGATATCACCACATGGGCTCAGTAACACTTCAGAAAACCACTGTCACTAAATACAGTTTGTCGCTACATCTGTAAGTGCAAATTAAATCTCTACTATGCAAAGTGAAAGCCATTTATCAACAACACCCAGAAACGCCGCCAGCTAAGATGGACTGATGCAAAGTGGAAAGTGTTTTGTGGTCTGACGAGTCCACATTTACATTTTTGGGGGGGAACTGTGGGCGTTGTGTCCTCTGGATCATAGAGGAAAAGAACCATCCGGATTGTTCTTGGTGCAAAGATGAAAAGCCAGCATGTGTGAGGGTATGGGGGTGTATAGTGGCCAAGACATGGGTAACTTACACATCTGTGAAGACACCATCAATGCTGAAATGTACATACAGGTTTTGGAGCAACATATGTTGCCATCCAAGCAACATTATCATGGACGCCCCTGCTTATTTCAGCAAGAAAATGCCAAGCTACGTGTTACAACAGTGTGGCTTCGTAGTAAAAGAGTGCGCGTACTAGACTGGCTTGCCTGCAGTCCAGACCTGTCTCCCATCGAAAATGTGTGGCGCATTGTGAAGCGTAAAATACGGCAGCGGAGATTTCCATACTGTTGAACGACTGAAGCTCTACATAAAACAAGAATTGGAAATAATTCCACTTTCAAAGCTTCAACAATTAGTTTCCTCACTTCCCAAACGTTTATCGAGTGTTGATAAAAGAAAAGGTGATGTAACACAGTGGTGAACATGCCCTTTCCCAACTACTTTGGCACGTCTTGCAGCCATGAAATTCTAAGTTGATTATTATTTGCAAAAAAGTTTATGAGTTTGAACATCATATATCTTGTCTTTGTAGTGCATTCAATTGAATATGGGTTGAAAAGGATTTGCAAATGATTGTATTCCATTTATATTTACATCGAACACAATTTCCCAACTAACATGGAAACGGGGTTTGCACAATAAGCACATCAATGTGATATGTGTGTGTGATCAATTAATCAATCAATCAATCAATTCCTTTATTGTCATTGTCATAAATAACACTTAAGTCATACATGTCAACGAGATTTCGTTTGAGCTTTGTCCAGCGGTATAAAAACTGCAGTGATGTGCAGGTTGACCATAGTTTACAGTTTAGCATTTGTCTATGAGAACGCGTATAGAGGGACGTGGGGGGGTGAGAACAGTCAGATTGTGTTCTTGTATTTCTACGTTTCTTGAGACATCAACAAGGAAAAGTACCTTTCATATGAGGACCAGTGAACAAGTTAGGACCAAAATCATGGTAGCAGTACGGAAGACCGTTGCATCTAATAGAGAATGTTCCATTTGCACCCCTGATGCAAATGATCAAAATTAGGGCGGTAACAAAAATGAAGGATTTTTGTATGTGACTGTGTTGGTTTTAAAAGTGCCCCCCTTTTGGTCAACATACGAAATAACAAGTGTGTGTACAAATTTGAAGTGCTCCAACCCTGGCCAACATATGTATTACGTGCGTGTAATACATCGTAATGCGCACCATTTAAAATTAATTCAAAATGAATAAATATGTGTATAGAGACATACTGTAATAACTTGAAATAAATAATGAAGATTAAAAACTAATTACATATAAAAAAATAAAAGCTTGCCTTTTTTATATTTGCATAGTATGTATATATTAATATTTTTGTAAATACCAAATTTTTATATGTCTATAAAGGGTGGTCTTAAAGAGGTAGGCATTTTTCTGAGGTCTCAAGAAGGTAACAAATACAACAATGTGTGTGTGTGTGTGTGTGTGTGTGTGTGTGCGTACGTGCGTGTGTGCGTGCGTGCGTGCGTGCGTGTGTGTGCGTGTGTGTGTGTGTGGTGTGTGGCGCCTTGCACCCAAAGTCAACTGGGATAGGCTTCAGCTCACCCTCTATTGTGGACGAGAGAATGAATGTGTGTCTACCACTGCTGATTTCAACCCCAGATTGGTTTTAACAAGTAAAGAAAGAATTGTATTCAAATTACAATCATATTTTTAATCATGATTTTATTCGAATTATTGTATTAGTATGCATCTGTAAAACCGTGTACAAATTATGCTCAACAAATAAACTTGTCATGCCTATTATTTGTCGGACACGTATTCTGAGAAGGTGGCAAGTTTCCCAGATTTCTGATGAGTTTCGGGGAAACAGGATCTGCAGAACTATCGGTGGAGAAATGGTCATTCATATGTACATCCTGTATTGAAACATTGTTCAGAACAACTGTGCTGCATGTATGGTATTGTTTCGGGGTGTTCCAGTATGATATTGATATTGGATATGGTTTAGATATCAGCAAAAAAACAAGTATCGTCTTGCATGTAAAATCTCCTATACAAGCAGTCTTGCAGCGTGTGTACGTGTGCAAACATGGACAGCCTGTTAATAGAATAGAAAAGAATAGAATAGAATAGAATAGAATGGAATAGAATAGAATAGAATAGAATAGAATAAAATAGAATAGAAAGTACTTTATGGATCCCTGGGGGAAATTCAGCACCACAGTTCGCTCACAATAAACAATAAACACTTAGTTCTTTTTTACATGTCAATAATTTAAATACAGTCAATAATACAGCATTATTCACACGTGAATAATATAAATACAATCTATTATGCAGCATTATCCACATGTGAATAATGTATATAAAATCTATTATACATTCAAGTACAGTCAAAAAAGAAAAAAAGCATTATACAATTTGATGGGTGTCGGTAAGATCTAAATGTTCTTTTCTTCTATTTTATTCAAATTATTTACGTGGTAGGTTATATGCTACCAAGAGCTGGCATATACACAATAGCTAAGCACACAATAGCACACGAGCTAGACATACAGTACATATTAAGTGTCCTTAAAATATATTGCATAATGATGCAGTCTAAAACAGCACATTTGTCAAACAAATATCAATTACAGTTTCATAAGACTTACACATACACAGTCTCTGAGGCAAAAGTGACCTAACTTAATTATTATTGTATTTTCCGGACCATAGGGCGCACAAGATTATAAAACGCACTGCCGATGAATTTTCGATATTTCGATATTCAACATTTTTACCATATATAATGCGCACAGAATTATAAGGTGCATTAAAAGGAGTCATATCATTTATTTATCTTTCTTCCTTGCTGTCTACAATACATAACACGTAATGGTGGTTATTTTGGTCAAAATTTTGCATGTATTATGTTCTATAGGTCATCTTCAAGCTGCTTTCTGACAGTCGCTTCAGGATGTGGCGTTTTGTGGGCGGTGTTATTTATGTGGCTCACCTTCCGCAGCGTCTTCTCCCCGTCATCTTTGTTGTAGCTTTGTAGCGTGCAATGACGGGAGTGGAAGAAGTGTCAAAAGATGGAGCAAACTGTTTTAATGACATTCGTTCATGTCTTTCACCATGCTATTTCTTGCGTTGGAGCCTTTCCAGGCGCACATATGCGCTGGTGATGCGAGTCACAGCCTGGCTGTGACTTGCGATTCAAAAAAGGTGTTACAAATAATAAATGTGTCCTGCTACTTCAACACAATGCACACAGGTGGGCACATAACATAAATGTGCACCACTTTTCAATTGCACACGCAATTTTTTTTTTTTGTACACGCTGTTTTACACGTGGTATTTGGATCTTAGTAAATCAGGCCCAAAATATGTTATGGATGTGTGCCACTCTCGTTCATGAATATGCTAGCCAAAACGTAAACTGTGTTTTAGTTATCGTACGTTCGATTCCTTTTATTGCCTTTGTGGATAATATACAAACGTACAACAAAATTGAGTTCATCGTACGTCCAAACATTGTTTAGTTTATTATTATTAGTTTATTAGTTCTTTGGTCAATGGTCAACAAAATAATCAAACAGTTTTACATAAACAAACAGATGTACATTCATAAACAAACAGTTGTACATTCATAAAAAAAAAAAAAAAATGTTGCAGACCGAAAGGGTTAAGGCTAAAGTTGAACACCTATTGCGCTTGTTACAAATCTGATGAATGGAGTGCCAAATGAAAGATGTGTTGAAAGTTATTAAAAACAAAAAATCAAAAGAAAGAAAAAGAGATTTAGTCTAATCTGACATTGTACGGACTGCAATGTGTCCACTATCCCAAGCTCTCATTTCACCCACTCGAAAAGAGGCTGACACCTGGTGCACTTGCCTACGTTTTATGGATGATTTTTCATGTGACCTAAAAGTGGGATTTACGTCGTCTCTCCAGTCAAGGACATCTGCTGGATTAAATATTTTCCAGGCTAATAGGACAATGCATATAACATTGCAAAAACTGCAGGATAAAACTGTGCGCTCTTCTAAAGCGCCCACTTTCATCAGACGCAAAAATAAATCTGTTTATTAAAACTTCTTCATCAAACTCTTCTCATCATTTGAATGCAAATCAAATCACTTGGTGAAACAATTTTTCAATAAATGATATCTGGATAATAAATGGGACACGAAGAAATAAAATGTAATAATACATAATACAATTAATTGCAAAAGTTTTTTAAAAACATGATTGCTTAATTAATAAATACAGTTAAAAATGTAAATATACACTATCTTGAACACTGGAAGAACATTTGCTGCCTGTCCTCAATTCCTAAAATTACTGCAAAATATAATCTAGTCAACCAAAATTGAGACAATTAGCAAAATGTTATTTGAATTCCCATTCCACTTTATTAAACTTATTTTTAAACAAACGTTAACTAAATGTGATGCAAGTTCCGTACTAAATAAAATGTCAAACAAATGTTTTATTAATGTACTTTTTAGTTCGAAATAACTACTACTTTAACATCATAGCACATCAAAACCTGTATTACCAAAGTGTCACCTTTGAGGGAAATGTGTCACCATGTTTAGTGACGGAGCAGGAAAGAGCTAGGAATAAGTTTCCGTTAAAATTTCATACAAAACGCTCTTTTACAAATGTTTTACTTGTTTCCTTTTTTTTTTTTTTAACGGGGCCTTGGGCACAGCTTATTTGGGGAGGGTGATTGTAATCATTTAAGCCTTTCAGATATGTTAGATTATTTTTACATATTTATACTCATTGTCCCAAATATAAATTAAGCTAAAATATATTAACAATAAACATTTCAGCTAAAATTCCGGCAAGTCCTGCCAAAATTAATGACTGAGTATTTCACGGAAGCTGCTTTTATACCCAATCATGGTACCCACCTGTTCCCAATTAGCCTATTCACCCATGGGATGTTCCAAATAATAGTTTGATGATCATTCCTCAACTTTCTCAGTCTTTTTTTGCCACTTGTGCCAGCTCAACTTTAGGTTACTATTACTGGTGCTTTCCGGATGGTTATTTGTTGGGTTTTTTGGCCGGGATAGAGGACTTCCCATTGGCTGCGCTTTAAGCGTACTTTTAATTACGTGCTAGAATGCATTAAAACATTGTCTTTAAATTCATGATGACTGTGAACAATTGGCAAAACTAAAAAAAAAAGTGCAGTTTCCCTTCAAGTAGTCAGGAGTAAATGAGTATCAGATGTGTGCACAGGTGGTTAGACCCCGTTACTCAGAAACCAGGCACTGCAACAACAAAAAAAGAGATAAATAGACCCCCCTTTTTGGCCAGTTGATCTGCCATCTTTTATCTGGACTCTCACACTATTAACTAGATCCACTCGACGTCCATTGCAGCGGTTGCCCAGGGGGCGGCGGGCGGTCCCCTCCAAGCTTTCTTATTGTTGCCCATTGGGTTGAGTTTTTCCTTGTCCTGATGTGGGTTCTGAGCCGAGGATGTCGTTGTGGCTTGTTCAGACACTTGTGATTTAGGGCTATATAAATAAACTTTGACTGATTGATTGATTGACATCTGCCAGATCATGACACAAACAAGTAAGAAGGATTTTTTTCCACATTTGTTTCTTTTTTGTAGTCAGGGATTATTCTGTCAAGGACAGTCCCAGAAACACAATCGATCCTTCCTCTAGTACATCCTTTCCAAGTTGCCTGTTTTTGTGTGTTCCAGTCGTTACTATGGCGCTTGCCAAGTATCTTCTTTGATTTTAGATCACGTTTGTTCGAGCAAGATTTTGACTTACTTCAGACACAATGGTGGGATGGAACCCTTGTGTTTGTGCTGACAGAATCGTTGCACACCACACACGTAAAGATCAAAACGGCTAAATGCTTCACGTTTTTTTTTTGTGTGTGGGCTCTCTAAGAAATACAAAAAAAAATTGCCTAAGGTTTAGACAATGTTTGTGTGTGCCCCACTGTAGTGTAAGAGATGGTGAGGCAGACGTCCTAACTTCAGTAAATCTAATTAGTAAAAAATGGAAATACGTTCTATACATTCCCACATAAATTACAAATCCAGATGTGCTCCTGGTCATGTTGTGAAAGCAAAGTGGTGGTAATGATGTGCATCTGTCTGCCTTGTCTTCTCACTCATTCAACTGTTAATCCCTGCTAAATCCCAATCAATCTCTTCTGTCTTTCTTTCGACAGGACATCCATCACCCTTAGCCCTCATCCTAATAACCCCTCCTTCCTTTTCTCATCATCTGCTCCATCTGTTGCTGACATGACTCCTTTCAACAACCGCAAATGATTATATGCATGTATGTATGTATGCCATGTATGTATGTATGTATGTGTGTATGTATGTATGTATGTATGTATGTATGCATGGATGCATGTATTTATGCATGTATGTATGTACGCACACATACATACATGCATATATATATATATATATATATATATATGTATATATATATATATATATATATCTATATATATATATATATCTATATATATATATATAGATATGTATCTCTATCTATATATATATAGATATATATCTATATCTATATATATCTATATATATATATATATATATATATATAGATATATATATATCTATATATATATATATATATATCTATATATATATATATATATATATCTATATCTATATATATATATATAGATATATTATATATATATCTATATATATATAGATATCTATATATATATATATTTATATATATATATATATATATATATATATATATATATATATATATATATATATATATATAGATATATATATATAGCTATATATATATATCTATATATATATATATATATATATATATATATATATATATATATATATATACATATATTATAAATATAGATATAGATATATATCTATATATATATATATATTAGGGCTGGGCAACGATTAAAATTTTTAATCGAAGTTAATCGCACTATTTCTCTGATTAATCGCGATTAACTGCATTGTATACGCAAAGCCCAATAATGAATTCAAAAGTAGTGTGTAATGCACCTTTATTGGAATATTCTCCCACATGAACAATACAAACATTTAAGCTTATTGCCACTGCCAGGGTATTTAAGTTATCCTGTTTGTTATGGAAAATAAATATAATCTACATACAAATCTCTGAGCCACAATCATAACATCTGAACAGGCAATTTCTGAGGTAACGGCAGAAACATTTTTTCTATCAGCGTCTTATGTTTAAAAATCCTATATTATAGGTAGTGGGCTGTTTTAGGGAATTGTTGATCAAATTATCCGTAGTAGCAATATTAATAATGTTGTGTTTATTCTGCGTGGTGCACTTAAAATAATTATGACCATATCTAGGAATTGATATGATGGGAATTTTCCGATTGTTTGCTTGGTGCTTTGATAAACTGAACGCATCATATATATGGTACTATTTGTGATGTTATGAGCCAGGGAAAAATAGAACTACCCCACCCAGCATGCAACAGGAGTGACGACCATGCGCGGTAGCCCGGTATAGGTTGTGTCGCCACGACGGCATCTTGTATGTTGTGATATGCACGCTCTGAAAGCAAACGTTAAGAACTCAGCCAACACTCCTCGTCTGCATTATTCATAAATAGACAGACAACACATATACTCCGCTGCTTCACAGGCCGCTGGATGCTAGCTAGCCGGTCTAGCAAGCACGCGTCATTCAGTCCGATCAATCCACATTCAGAATTGATCCCGGAGTGACCACGCTGTAAGCCAGCCATGAAATTTGCAGAATTGTCCGGTATTTTTGCCAAATGTTCCATCTTTACCGAGAGCCCCTCGACGCCGAAGTACATCCGGGAGATGCCATCTTGTTAAGAAAAGGCGTTAACAAAATAAAAGCATGTAAACAACATACGCAAATGTGCGATAAAATAACAGGCTAAAAAGTGAACAAAGACTGAATGCTGCCCAACGGCAGAAAAATCATGGTATGTGTGGAGCAGGTGCCGTCCACAAAGTACGTTCATACTTGACATCACCATAGAAAGAATAATATCCGAACAAAGAATGATGCTTAGGACCAACTTAAATAGTCCTAATTGCCAGCAGAACACAGGTGCAGGGAAATGTGCTCAGGAAAACACCAACCAAACAAAAAGAGCTACCGAAATAAGAGTGCAGGACAGGAAGTGAAACCAAACACTGAAGAAACACGCACACAACAGAAACAAGGAATGATCTGGAGTAACAGATCCCAACAGTAAGAATAAATTTAATCAATTTGTGGCAGCATCGGACAAAGTTATGTTTAAGTTTCACTTTTGCATATAACTGTGCGTTCAACGACCCTTGATTAAAGTTTGAAGCAGAGGTGTCACAAGGTTTTAAAGACAGGGGAGGCTTAACCCCTCCAAGATGGCCGAATTATAATAATAATGTGATTATAATAATGAGTTGCTTTCTAGCTCTCACTGATGGCGGACACTCCCCTCTTTCCTCCCTTATCTTTCTGTGCTTGGCTTGTTTTTCTCATTTTGTCTTAAATTTCCAAGAACTTCTCTTTTGGCGTTAATAGATTGATGAGTTAACGCGTAATTAACGCATTAATTTGCCCACTCCTAATATATATATATATATATATATATATATACATATATATATATATATATATATATATATGTCTTGATTGGATTATCCGGAGAATAGTGCTCGATACCGTGGTATCCACACCTACATATATATATATATATATATATATATGGGTATGTCTGTCAGTAAGTATTTACACACAACTTGTTTTCTTAGCAAACGTAAAACAAAAAATCAGTCACCACTGTTATGTGTTATCTTAAAAAAATATTTCAAAGTTATACAAAAATACAATAATGCAGTTGATCAATGTGAAATTTCCTACAGGTGGTCCTTCTTTACCAACAAATTCCCATAAATCATCACCAGGAGTGTCCCGATATAACATTTTAACTTCCGATAAGAGATCTACATATGAGCTTTAGGTATCGGCCGATACTGTCAGTAGTCCAATCAGCACGACTCACACATTTTTATTATATTACTGTGTAGAATGCTAGAAAAGGTTTGATCATTCAAAATGAGTTAAGTTAGGTATTAAAAACATTAACCTATTTTTTATTAACCGCATAGGATGGATTTATGCTCTCTTGAAATTGAAGAGTAGTGGTCTTTTGTTTTTTTGGCGACATTGAGTTGTCACAACAATTCATAAAGAGACACATACGTTTTATATCATTTGAATGATGTGGACACATTTGTTACAGGGCACTTTCCTAACATTAAGTAATATGCAACTATAATTATTTGATACTTGTTTATATTGACAAATATGGTGTCTTAGATGTTAATAATGTTCAATTAAGAACACTTATTCCATAGAGTATGTCTAGCTTGTCTGCTATTGTGTGCTTAGCTGTTGTGTAGCTGCTAGCTCTTGGTAGCCTATAGCCAACCATCTTTACCTTTAGCAAATCCATCCATCCATGATTTGACTAAAATACAAGAAAAACAGTCCTGGGATTTATTTTTGTCCCAGTTCACCCCCTCGTCATATGAACACAACTGTATTTCCGTCCTCAATTCCCCAGTCCTTGTTAATATTTAATAATTAAACCAGGGTTCACAGTCTTACCTGCCCAAACACGGAATCAACGATGGGTCGCAATTTCCTCCTGTCTCCTTCCTGCAGCCAAAGGTCATCAGGGTCCCCCACAGGGGAGGACAGGCTTAAGGTTTTGGCCTTTGGCTTTGGAGGCCTCTTGATGCTCGCTGAACTCCAACGTCGCAGGGACTCGATCTTCTTTTTTATGGAACCCTGCAGAGGAGTTAATGAGCAGTGTTTTCTTATCAGAGCATATTATAGTCGTGACTGGGGATGTCTTGATCAACATTTTTGGCCTCAGATGCGATCGAAACATTTGGCAACAGCTAATAGAAGTGAAAATGTTCATTAAAAAGTAAACGCAATAACATTTATATCAAGCTTCAGTTATTACATTTATTTAATTTATTTGCACACATGCACAGACACAAAAAGAAAACAATGTACAATGTAATGCAACATACATGTGGGAAAAATTAAAATTAGTTTTAACCAGGGATAATAAATTCAATAGTTTTATGGGCCACATTTCCAGAAAACTAAAGACCAGTGAGGCTGACTTCTGCTTTCATTATTAGTCATATTTTGTATATTCCTGAGAACCAGAGTCCTCTACAGTAGATGTTTAATTTTGGTCTTTTTACAGTATTGTTGTTCTGTTGTGGGCGCATTGTTGCAACTGCCGTGTCTCCCAGTATGCAAAGGACAATTTGCAGGTAATAAACTTTTAATTCCAATGACAAAGGCAAATTAAGCCCATGAAGTTTGAGGCTTAAGATAGCAGATAGAAAGGAGACAAACCACATAGCAAAGCAAGGGACTGCTACCTTTGCGTAGCTTGACAATAACATAACTGCACCTACTCAGTGGCCTAGTGGTTAGAGTGTCCGCCCTGAGATCGGTCGGTCGTGAGTTCAAATCTGGGCCGAGTCATACCAAAGACTATAAAAATGGGACCTATTACCTCCCTGTTTGGCACTCAGCGTTAAGGGTTGAAATTGGGGGTTAAATCACCATAAATAATTCATGGGCGCGTCACCGCTGCTGCCCACTGCTCCCTTCACCTCCCAGGGGGCGATCAAGGGTGATGGGTCAAACGCAGAGAATAATTTCGCCACATCTAGTATGTGTGTGACAGTCATTGGTACTTTAACTTTAGAGAACTTTGTGCAACCGCAACCATAGGTCACGTGACATGGTATATAAAAGTTAAGTGATAATTGGCATCAGCTGGGGACACTAATTACAAAACCAAATCCGGAGCGCTCAGTACTGCTAGCAACGGGAAAAGTGAACAAGGTAGGCTTAGGAGTACTGGCAATATGCTAAACACAAAATCTAGGAAAATAACAAAACCTTCACAAGTCATGACTGGGGAATCCAGTCATGACACGTTTCAGTTCACTTCAGTTTCAGTTTATTTGGAACATCCTTGCGATACAATGTAATGCATTGCATATTTCCAGTTGTTTCATTACAGCACGTCCGAAAAGGAGTTGGAAGAAGCTGAGCTTGTTTAATCCTACCCCTTTTCATACCATAGCAATTTTATCCCATTTCCTTGTTCTCTGTAACAGAACAGTGAATAAACAATAAATAAATAATATACAATAGTAAGTAAACAAATATTAAATACATAAATAATCTTTATCTCTAAAAAAAATCATATCATAATTTTTGTTTTTTCGTGAACACTTTGAACAGTCTCTTAAACTGAATCATATTGGTGCTTTGTTTGATTTATTTGCTCAATCAGTTCCATAATTTAAAGGCCTACTGAAATTAGATTTTTGTATTCAAACGGGGATGGCAGGTCGATTTTATGTGTCATACTTGATCATTTCGCGATATTGCCATATTTTTGCTGAAAGGTTTTAGTAGAGAACATTCACGGTAAATTTTCGCAACTTTCGGTGCTAAGAGAAAAGCCCTGCCTCTACAGGAAGTCGCAGACGATGACGTCACATGTTGATGGCTCCTCACATCTTCAAATTGTTTTTAATGGGAGCCTCCAAAAAAACAGCTATTCGGACCGAGAAAACAACAATTTCCCCATTAATTTGAGCGAGGATGAAGGATTCGTGTTTGAGGATATTGATAGAGAGGGACTAGAAAAAAAATAAAAAATAAATAAAAATAAAAGTAAAAAAAAAAACGCGATTGCATTGGGACGGATTCTGATGTTTTTAAACACATTTACTAGGATAATTCTGGGAAATCCCTTATCGTTCTATTTTGTTGCTAGTGTTTTAGTGAGTTAAATAGTACCTGATGGTCGGAGGTGTGTCTCCACGATTGTCTTGACGCCAGTGTCTCAGGGAAGTCGACGGCAGCTTTATGGACGGCACAAGCTCAGCTGATATCCGGTAAGAAGCGACTTTTTACCACAATTTTCACACCAAAACCTGCTGGTTGACATTCGGTTGGGATCCATGTTCGCTGTGATCCATAGTAAAGTTTCACCTCCGTGAATTTTAAACAAGGAATCAATGTGTGTTTGTGTGGCTAAAGGCTAACGCTTCCCAACTCCATCTTTCTACTTTGACTTCTCCAATATTAATTGAACAAATTACAAAGGATTCAGCAACACAGAGCTCCAAAATACTGTGTAATTATGCGGTTAAAGCAGACGACTTTTAGCTGTGTGTGTGCGCAGCGCTCATATTCTCTAACAGCCTGTGATATCAAGCGTACACGTCATCATTACGCGACGTTTTCAAGAAAAAACTCCCGTTTTTAGTTAACATTGTCCTGTTAAGTATGTATATCAGAAGAATGTTTTGCTATTTGCTATTGGTAAATCAGTATATGAATACACATACTGTTCTTACACATAAAAATAGTTATACAATATTTGTTCACATTAAATATTGTCAAAATGTAGCCTGTCATAAGAAGAAGAGTAGATGAAGACAGTCTATTGGGAAAAATACTTATCAAGCATTTCGACATCCAAAAGGAATGAAGCCAAAACTCTGCCAGTAAATTTTGGGAATATAAAAAAAAATATTGTATTGGCACTTCAACAAGTGTTTTCATTGTAACACAACTAATTAAATGAATAAATACAAACATTAAAAAATCCAATATTGTTGGGGGATATTTTGTATCATATGTTACTTACATCATGCCACTTACATCATATTTTGCCTTCTTTATAAGACTTGTATACAGTTTTTAATTTTTTGTGGATTCAGACATATTTGTTTTTTGTATTTTGGGGTCAATATAGCTCTTTCAATGTTTTGGGTTGCCAACCCCTAGTCTAGGCACATGTCAAGATACTTAAAATGGTCTACTTTTTCCATATTTTGCCAATATATGTTAATGGTGTGAACATCTATTAGAAATATAAAGGGTACACCTTTTGTCAAAAATGATTGATGGGGTCAAAGGTCAAGGGGTGGGGCTTAACCCGGGAATGGGCGTGGCTTAACCCGGAAACGGGTGGGGCTTAACTCGAAAATGGGTGGAACTTGACCAGAAAATGGGTAGGGCTTAACCGGGAAATGGGCGGGGGTTAACCCGGAAATGGGCGGGATTTAACATGAAAATGGGTGTGGTTAAGCCCGGAAGGGATGTGGTTAAGACCGGAAGAGGGAGTGGTTAAGACCAGAAGAGGGTGTGGTAAGACCGGACGAGGTTGGAGTTTCACCAGGAAGTGGGTGGAGCTTTAACCAGGAAGTGGGTGGAGTTTTACCAGGAAGTGGGTGGAGTTTAACAGAAAGAACCTCAGACCGGAAGAGGGAGTGGTTAAGAGGGAACAAAGGAGGGTTTAGGGTCCATTTTGTGGAATGGTATATTGATGGATGGTAATGATATGTGTGGTAAAATGTGGGAAAATGTGAATTGAATGTATGAGGTCAGCCATCTGTTTGACCTGGGTTCAATGGTGTATTGATGGATGGGAATGATACATGTTGTAATATGTGGGAAAAATGCGGAGGGGGCTATGATGAGTGGTGTGAGTTACAAAGTGAGTCGGGATTTGGAAAATGAACATGACATCTGAGCGCCATCGGTCCTTTGAGCCAACCAACGCACACACACATACACACACACACACATGTATACATACACACACACACACACACACACATGCACACGCACACACACACACGTGGGTTACAAAGGGAGGTTTAAGGGTTATTCGTAATTTGGAGCATTATACGTTAGAGTAAAAATTTTGTTCGATTCAGCCATAATTAGCCATACGCCTGTTTCCATCTATAAAAATAATAAAACTTACTTCGACCACACACACACACACACACACACACACACACACACACACACACACACACACACACACACACACGACTGTATGGAGTTCATAACTCACACCCCTCATCTTAGCCCCCTCCGCATTTTCCCCACATTTTACAACATGTATCTTTCCCATCCATCAATACACCATTGAACCCAGGTCAAACAGATGGCTGATCTCATCCATTCAATCCACATTTTCCCACATTTTACCCCGCGTATCATTCCCATCCATCAATACACTATTCCACAAAATTGACCGCGGGTCAAACAGATGGCTGTCACACTAAACCCTCCTTTGTTCCCTCTTAACCACTCCCTCTTCCGGTCTGAGGTCCTTCCTGGTTAAACTCCACCCTCTTCCGGTCTTAACAATACCCTCTTTCGGTCTTAACCACACCCTTCCGGTCTTAACCACACCCATTTCCGGGTTAAATTCTGCCCATTTCCGGGTAATACCCCGCCCGTTTCTTGTGTAAGGCCCGCCAATTTTCTGGTCACATCCCGCCCATTTCTGGGTTAAGCACCGCCCACTTCTGGGTTAGACCCCGGCCCATTCCCGGGTTAAGCCCGGCCCATTCCCGGGTTAAGCCCCACCCCCTTCACCTTTGACCCCCATCAATCATTTTTGACAAAAGGTGTACCCTTTATATCTCTTCTATTCCTTTCTTCATGGCAAACATCATATAACAAGATTTACCAGCAGAGAGTTTAAATCCCCAGTGATATGACTGCTGTTTCACTTTACTAATGGCTTCTTTAATTATGTTTGTCACATTAAAAGGATCTTGCCCTCGATATCAAATAGCGCCATCATTTGCATAAACAGAAGAACTGAACAGAACTGGACAGATGACACTTCCCTATTTTACGTGCAGTCAGGGGAGGCAGGTGAGGCAGTTCCTCATGTGCCATCATGGAATGAAAAAAAATGTAAAAAATAAATGAAAAATTAATTAAATTGTTTTATGTAACCAGTCATTATACTTTATAAAGTTATTTTCCATTTACTTCACCAGTTTTAGATTATTTTTATTCAAAATCGCTGAATTTTCCCATTTGCCGTTCAAATACTGAGAAGAGACTTGCAGTGAGTCAGCAGCCAGTTGAGCCTCACCACGGATTGCGCAATGACTCGGCTAACTGCTGGCTGCTGTGCAGTGAGACCGTATTGCTATTTGAATACATTATACATTTCCATAGTTTAGTCAGCTAAAGTATATAATGTACAGTGTATTTTTTCAACAACTGTATTTGTGTAACGTATTTCTTGTGCTGGGCAATCATAAGACGCACTGTGTGAGGCACCTGTTCTCCCGCCTCATGGTGATAGTGGGCGCTAGTGATCCCAGGGATCATTCTTGCGATTACTCGGCTGCAGAACAAGTGACAACAAGCTACAGTTAGCAAGTCAAGTGCAGCCGCAGCGATCGTTTATTTTTTCCTCTCCCCTGGACTTTTAACATGGATGATTACATATCTAAAATAAAACAGTTTTCTAAAGTGGACTTTCAAATGAAGCTGTAGGTAATAATTAGAGGAAGACCAACGACGGAGCTAAAAGGTTTGCTTCAGACAGTGATCTCCATCAAGACAGAGAGACTTTTAAAACTAAAAGAAAGATAAGGAAGACTTCTATAAACAAGTCATCGATGCTTTTGTTCAGAAGGAGCGGTGCATGGACTTCATTTATAAGTAAAGGTAAAACCATAATAACGTTTTTTTTTTTTTTTTATTAAATGTGCTTTTTTGTGTGTTACAGTTTGTATGTGTAAAGAATACTGGTATAAGCTTTTAAACATAACCCGTTAACTGCTGCCAATCAAATGGGGAATAAGATACTTTTTAGGGTTCATACGTTTGAACCTGTAATGAAGTCAGTGCCTCACCAGCCATGAACCTCACCGACCGTCACTGACTATTTACAACCTCATACAGGCCTGGCTGAAGGACAGGCTGGCTTATAAGAGAGCTTGATTGGCAACCATGAACAGGTGAGGGAATTAGCGCTAAGGCCAGAGTGGTGAAACTAGACAGGAAATGAACAGAAATTGGAGCAATGGACAGGAAACAAATACAGAAAATAAGGAAACACAAGAACATGACAGACCGGACACGACATGTCTAGCTCAACGCCAAAATGTAAGTTATGGCTTAAAGCAATTGTTTTCCAGACACTTACACACGAACATGTCCTCATATGGTCAGGGTATGCTGTCCTGAATTAGCACACACCCAAAGACAGAAAGGAAGAATACAAAACTCATGGTTTGGGTTCTCCAAGTTAAGAGTGCCTCATTTTCTTGACCTAACCTCCTCCAAGAACTGCAGTCCTGTATAATTACGCTCGTTTGTAATAAAGCAACTTTTGGTTCATTAAAGCGTCTCCGACGTCTCTTTTTTTTACCAGCGGCACTTCCGTGTCATCATTCTCTCCAGACGAGGATGACAAGACCAGAAATACACATCAGAAAATATTCTTTGTATTGGCTACCAGTGTTTTGATTGTTAACATCCTTTTGATTAGACAAATTCAATTTAATGTAGACTAACTTTACATATATATACACATACAGTGGGGCAAACAAGTATTTAGTCAGCCACCGATTGTGCAAGTTATCCCACTCAAAATGATGACAGACCTCTGTAATTTTCATCATAGGTACACTTCAACTGTAAGAGACAGAATGTAAAAAAAAATCCAGAAATTCACATTGTAGGAATTTTGAATAATTTATTTGTAAATTGTTGTGGAAAATAAGTATTTGGTTAACCATTCAAAGCTCTCATTGATGGAAGGAGGTTTTGGCTAAAAATCTCACGATACATGCCCCATTCATTCTTTCCTTAACACGGATCAATCGTCCTGTCCCCTTAGCAGAAAAACAGCCCCAAAGCTTCACAGTAGGTATGGTGTTCTTGGGATGCAACTCAGTATTCTTCTTCCTTCAAACACGACGAGTTGAGTTTATACCAAAATGGATACATGGAAGATAAAGCAGAGGATTGGGAGAATGTCATGTGGTCAGATGAAACCAAAATAGAACTTTTTGGTATAAACTCAACTCGTCGTGTTTGGAGGAAGAAGAATACTGAGTTGCATCCCAAGAACACCACACCTACTGTGAAGCATGGAGGTGGAAACATCATGCTTTGGTGTTGTTTTTCTGCTAAACGGACAGGACGATTGATCCGTGTCAAGGAAAGATTGAATGGGGCCATTTATCGTGAGATTTTGAGCCAAATCTTCCTTCCATCAGTGAGAGCTTTGAATGGTTAACCAAATACTTATTTTCCACCATAATTTACAAATAAATTCTTTAAAATTCCTACAATGTGAATTCCTGGATTTTTTTATCACTTTCTGTCTCTCACAGTTGAAGTGTACCAATGATGAAAATTACAGACCTCTGTCATCATTTTAAGTAGGAGAACTTGCACAATCGTTGGCTGACTAAATACTTTTTTGCCCCACTGTATATACATATATATATATATATACTAAAGCAATACTGTGGTATTGAGTATAACTGCCTTGATGTGGTTAAGTTAATCTACATTCAATTAAATGTGTCCAATCAAAAGGTTGTTAACAATCAAAACACTGGTAACAATGAGAAAAATGAGTCACTCCCAACTTGGAGAAGTCAAACCATTAGTTTTATATTCCCCATTCACACCCTGACTATAAAATGAAATGTTCATGTGTAACTGTCTGGAAAACAACTGTTTGAAGTCATAACTTAAATGTTGGCGTTGAGCTAGACATGTAGTCTCTTCTCAAGAATAGGGCTATCACTTTTGCATTCCGAAGTCCCAATTAGGACCTCTTTCCTACAAGAAGTAATCCAATCCACCTGCTTATATCCAACTAAGGGGCCTTATTTCTTGTGCTCAAACTGAAATACCACTATTTAAACTAGTGGTTTGCTTTCTCCAAGATGAGTATGTGCTCCAATTACTCTATTACAAACAAATAAGAGTTGTACAAATTATTGGAACTCAAGACAGCCATAACATTATGTTCTTTACAAGTGTATGTAAACTTTTGACCACGACTGTATGGAGTTCATTACCTGAACTCAACCAAATCTCATAAGTTTAACAAAAGCGTTACACATAAGAACAACATAACCGACTTAAGTTTGCATTACTTAATTCACGGTTGAAGAAAATACTTTCATTTATTGATTACATTAAAGGAAAACTGGTGTACGAACACCTAAAATTTTGTGCATCCTTTCGTCAAAAGGATGCACAAAGGTTTATTAACCACATTTCTCAATGAACTGTTGCAAGGAATTTAGGGATTTAACCATCTAAGGGCTGTAATATCATCAAAAAGTTCAGAGAATCTGGAGAAATCACTGCACGTAACATTGAATGCCCGTGACCTTGGATCCCTCAAGCGGTACTGCATCAAAGAGTGACATCCATGTGTAAAGGATGGGCTCAGGAACACTTCAGAAAACCACTGTCAGTAACTACAGTTCGTCGCAACATCTGAAACTGTTAGTTAAAACTCTACTATGCAAAGCGGAAGCCATTTATCAGTAACACTCAAAAACACTGCTAGCTTCGCTGGGCCCGAGCTCATCTAAGATGGGGTGATGCAAAGTGGCAAAGTGTTCTGTGGTCTGATGAGTCCACATTTCACATTTTTAGAAGCTCAGCTTCCCCTAAAATGTAAAACAATAAGTGATTATATACACTGTAAAAAAAAAAATCTGTAAAAAGACGGTAATCTAGGGGTAGGGACGGCGTGGCGCAGTGGGGAGAGTGGCCGTGCGCAACCCGAGCGTCCCTGGTTCAATTCCCACCTAGTACCAACCTCGTCATGTCCGTTGTGTCCTGAGCAAGACACTTCACCCTTGCTCCTGATGGGTGCTGGTTGGCGCCTTGCATGGCAGCTCCCTCCATCAGTGTGTGAATGTGTGTGTGAATGGGTAAATGTGGAAGTAGTGTCAAAGCGCTTTGAGTACCTTGAAGGTAGAAAAGCGCTATATAAGTACAACCCATTTATAATCTACTGGCAGCTACGGCTGCCAAACAAAAAACATAAAATTAAAGTAAAACATTGTAAACCGGGTAATGATCAAAAACATTATATTTACAGAAATTTTCATGAAATGTTTTGTGGAGAAATATCGTAATTTTAGAGATTTTTACTAAATTATTAAGATTAACCACCTTTAATAAAGTGACGATGGAAACAGTTCTGCAGAAAAATACCTTTATTCCACAGAGTTTTTCCAAATTATTACGATCAACCACCTTTGTGTGTGACAATCATTGGTACTTTAACTTTAATAAAGTGAAAATGCTGACAGTTCCACAGAAAAATACCATCATTTTACAGATTTTTTCTGAATTGTTAGGATCAGTGGTCTCACATTCACTTTACTGGGGGGCCACTGAATGCAGGAACTTGGTGCAAAGTGGGTTTACCTTCTATGAATGGCTATCCCGCCCTAACATTATACTTACCGATACTCTCGATTTCACCGCGAGACTTTCAGTGACCCTCTCGTAGGATTGACCCGATGTTCACCCGGACAAATATATATCATGGGTGTACCGTAACAGCGCTTTATTGCCCTCTGCGTTCGCTCATTCACCGAACCAACAGTGTGCCGACTTAAACGTGTGATGTGTATGGGCTCAAACAGACATATAATAGTGACTGCAAGACATACTTGATCAACAACCATACAGCTCATACTGAGGGTGGCCAGATAAACAACTTTAACACTGTTACAAATACGCGGCACACTGTGAAACCACATCAAACAAGAAGGATAAACATTTCAGGAGAACATCCTCACTGTAACACAACATAAACACAAGATAACAAATACCCAGAATCCCATGCAGACTCTTCCGGGCTACACCCGCTCAACCACTCAACCGCGCCCCCCCCCACATCACTGCCCCCCTCCGTGCGTCGGTTGAGGTGGGCGGGGTTTGGTGGTGGGGGTGTATATTGTAACACATGGGATTTGGGGTATTTTTTCTGTTGTGTTTATGTTGTGTTACGGTGAAGATGTTCTCCTGAAATGTGTTTGTCAATCTTGTTTGATGTGGCTACACAGTGTGGCGCATATTTCTAACAGTGTTATAGTTATTTATACGGCCACCGTCAGTGTGACCTGTATGGCTGTTGGCTGTTGGTCAAGTGTGTCTTGCAGTCACCAAGGTATGTCATATTACAGAGAAAAATGTTAAATTGTTAGTATGAGCATAAACCTTTATATAACAGGCTACATATATTTTTCGACTTGAATGTACAAATATACATAAATATTAAAAAAATAAGATTTTCCTTAAAATTACTGTGGAAGTCTCCCTGACTGGGTTCTCCGGGATCACTCGATACCACCACACTGGATTGACACAGTTTTATTTTTATTTTTTCATTTTCATTTTTTCGTCACACTTAATAAACAACACAACTTAAATGCTTTTCAGCAGTATTTCACCAGGTCCTTTCCTGCAGTCCTCTGTGCCCTTTTGTCTCACTGTGTCACACCGTGTCTCTCGCTTGGTCTTTCGACGCCCCTCAAGGTCTCCAGCGCTCCTAATTAAGAGACAGGTGATTAGACAACTCGTTCCAGCTGTAAAATCTCCTCACCTGTCATCGCTTCATACCCGTCGACCACGCCCCTCCACATGCCTCCACCGCCAGTTTGAGGCCGGGCAGCCGTCCGGCCGCGACCACTCCCCACCACCCTTGTAGCGGGAAGAGAGAGGAAGTCGCCCACAGCCATCTGCGTACCCGGACGGTGGACCACCCGGAAGTTGTAGGGTTGCAACGCGAGGTACCACCGGGTGATCCGTGCGTTGGCATCCTTCATGCGGTGGAGCCACTGGAGCGGCTTGTGGTCCGAGCAGAGGCTGAAGGGGTGCCCCAACAGGTAATACCGGAGGGCCCCGACCGCCCACCGGATGGCGAGGCACTCCCTCTCCACTGTACTGTACCTCGCCTCCCGGTCCGAGAGCTTCCGGCTGATGTACAGGATGGGGCGGTCAATACCCCCCACCTGCCAGGACCACACCGCCCCCAGCCCCCGCTCCGACGCGTCCGCCTGCAGACAGAAAGGGAGGGAGAAGTTAGGCATGCATAGTACCGGCTCCTCGTAGAGTGCAGATTTTACCTGTTCGAACACCTGCTGGCACTGCTCCATCCACTGGACCAGTTCTGGCGCACCTTTTCAGGTGAGGTCGGTCAGTGGGCTGGTCAGGTCCGCGAACCGAGGAATAAACCTCCGGTAGTACCCGGCTATAACCAAAAACCGCCTCACCTCTTTTTTCGTCTTGGGGGGTGGGCAGGCCGCGATTGCCGCCGTTTTGTCGACCTGCGGCCGCACCTGTCCCCCCCTCACCAAGTGGTACCCCAAATACTGTACCTCCCTCCGGCCAACCGCGCACTTCCCGGGGTTGGCGGTGAGCCCCACCTGCCTCAAGGATTTGAGCACCACCCCCACCTGCTGCAAGGTGATCTTCCCAGCTGCTACTCTGGATGATGACGTCATCCAGTTAGGCAGCCGCGTATGCAGCGTGGGGTCGCAGCACCTGGTCCATGAGGCACTGGAACGTCGCAGGCGCACTGAACAAGCCAAACGGGAGTGTCACAAACTGGTATAAGCCTTCCGGAGTGGAGAAGGACGTTTTTCCCGGGACTCCGGTGATAAGGGAATCTGCCAGTAGCCCTTGGTTAAATCCAGTGTTGTAAAAAAACGAGCAGTGCCTACCCGATCCAGGAGCTCGTCGACCCGAGGCATTGGGTGCGTGTCAAAACGTGACCCCTCATTCACCTTGCGGTAATGCACACAAAAGCGTACAGACTCATCTTTCTTCCCTACTAGAACTATGGGGCTACACAATGCACTGTGGTATTCTTCTATTACCCCTAAATCCAGCATGGTTTTTAATTCTTCCCGCACTACTTTACGCTTATGCTCGGGAAGTCTGTAGGGTCGAGACCGCACCTTAACCCCCAGGCCAGTCTATGTGATGGCAGATGAGGTCCGTGCGACCGGGCCACGCAGAGAACACATCCGAATAGCGCCACTGTAATTCAGCAACCTCCTGTCATGATCCGTGGTCCGGATCATGTTTTTGTGGTATTTCTGTTAGTTTGGAATCCCTTTGTTGTTTGTGCACCTTGTGAGTTAGTTTGGTCACCATGGTAACTTATTAATTTTCACCTGCCGCGGGTTCCAGACGCACACTTGTTTTTGTTAATTACTTTCTTATTTAAGCCTGCCTTATCCCGTCAGTCGGTCTTGGTCCCTTGTTTGCGGTAAGCAACTTTCAAGTATGCGATTCTTGTTTCCTGAAACCTGTGCTAGTGTTAGCATTAGCTTTCGTGCGTTCTGCACACGTTTCTTTTATGTATTTTGTTTGTTTTTGTACCAGTGTTTTTGTTATTAAATCATCTTACCTTTACGTTGTTGTCCGGAGTGTCTATGTTTGCACTGGAGGAACGATCCCGCAGTAAAATGCGACCCACACGGGACAGAAGGGACCAAGCTAACAGTTCCTTCGCCATGGGCTTCGAAGAAGTGGAGAAAGGTACAAGGATGGCATTAAGGGCAATGGAGGCGGAAACTCTACGCCACTCTTCCTTGGAGCGCCAGGACCTGATGTGGGGTCTTAACGGCAAGTTGATCCCACCACAGTACCGGACGCGTCAGCGAAGACGGAAGCGGTCCAAAAGGGCTCCACTTCACTACCGGGACGCGCCACTCCCTCAGACTCCTCCGGACAGCAAGACGCCACAAGTGTCAAAGTTTTCCTCGCCGCCGATGTTTGGTAATCCAGTCACTCATTTTGCCAAACATTTTTCCGATTGGGCTCCTAACCAAATGAACTTTGGCTACAACTCCACTCCGCCCATTTCCGTTGACGTCACTCCGTGGACGCCCCCTGTTGCCGCTCACCCTGATGATGCGTTCCCTGAGGACGTTTCCCCGTCCGCTTCTGTTGACTTCACAGACAAAGACTTTTTTTCACACACTGTTAATTCTTTCTGTCAGCCACTTCCTAGTGACTTTGAGACGACTATAAAATATTATCAGGACATTTTTAGTAACTGCAGGTCTAGTCATTCTCAGTCACCTGCATCTTCGACCCCGCCCCTAAGGCCTCTAGCCCCGCCCAACTCTGTGGCTTTTTCCTCCCTTTCCAGAGGAAATTTTGGACATTCGAGAGGGGGGGAGTCTACCCAACTCCTAACCTTCCTCCGCCCACCCTTAGAGACATTTTCTGACCACAAAGAGCGCGCCTGGGAGTCGCGTCTTGAGAGGGGGGCTAACGCTGGCATCTGTGCTACGGAGGTAGCACAGCTGCGTCCCGTCAAGCCACTAGCTCCTCCTAGGCCGCCTCTACCAGCACCACGACAAATACCAGTACTAGCTCCACGACAAGTACCAGTACCAGCTCCACGACAAGTACTGGTACCAGCACCACGACAAATACCAGTACCAGCTCCACGACAAATATCAGTACCAGCTTCATAACAAGTACCAGTACCAGCACCACGACAAGTACCAGCACCACCACAAGTATCAGTACCAGCACCACCACAAGTACCAATACCAGCACCACGACAAGTACCAGTACCAGCTCCACGCCGCCAAGCACCACCATGCCAAGAACCAAGCCAAGTTACGTCTGCTGCTGCATCCACGCCTGACTCATCTTTTGCTGCGTCCAAGCCTGACTCGTCTTCTGCTGCGTCCAAGCTTGACTTGTCTTCTGCTGCGTCCAAGCCTGACTCGTCTTCTGCTGCGTCCAAGCCTGACTCGTCTTCTGCTGCATCCACGCCTGACTCGTCTTCTGCTACATCCACGCCTGTCTCGTCTTCTACTGCATCCACGCCTGACTTGTCTTCTGCTGCGTCCAAGCCTTAATCGTCTTCTGCTGCGTCCACGCCTGACTCGTCCGCTGCTGCATCCACGCATGACTCGTCCGCTGCTGCTTCCAAGCCTGCCTCGACAGCGCCGACCTGCCGACCTCCACGTCGACCATGGATGTGGCCGCCCCCTGGTCGTCCACCTCACCTGCTGCAGTGGCGTTCCACTCGAATAGGCGGGTTCGGTGACACTTGGCCTGGCGACCCACCGCCAAGTCCTCCCTCCGCCCTCCCATGACTTTTGACTCTGCTTGTTTTTTGTTTGGTGTAGGGTCGAGACCGCACCTTAAACCCCAGGCCAGTCTATGTGATGGCAGATGAGGTCCGTGCAGAGAACACATTCGAATAGCGCCACTGTAATTCAGCAACCTCCTGTCATGATCCGTGGTCCGGATCATGTTTTTGTGCTATTTCTGTTAGTTTGGAATCCCTTTGTTGTTTGTGCACCTTGTGAGTTAGTTTGGTCACCACGGTAACTTATTAATTTTCACCTGCCGCGGGTTCCAGACGCACACCTGTTTTTGTTAATTACTTTCTTATTTAAGCCTGCCTTATCCCGTCAGTTCGTCTTGGTCCCTTGTTTGCGGTAAGAAACTTTCACGTTTCTTGTTTCCTGAAACCTGTGCTAGTCTTAGCATTAGCTTCCGTGCGTTCGGCTCGCGTTTCTTTTGTGTATTTCGTCTGTTTTTGTACCAGTGTTTTTGTTATTAAATCATCTTACCTTTACCTTGTTGTCCGGAGTGTCCATGTTTGCACTGGAGGAACGATTTCACAGTAAAATGCGACACACACGTGACACCTCCGCTCTTTGTGCCAATGTGAGCTGGTCAACACAAGTAAGAGGAGGAGAAGAGGCGGAGCGCTGGATCTCCGGCCCCAGCTCCTTCTTTCCCTTCACCACTGTATTTTTCATGTATGTTGCTTCGAATAAATGTGTCTGTCAAATACTTAAACATATATAAACACCTGAAAGTCTTTATAATCTGCTAAAACCACCAATCTGTTTCACTGGATTCAGAATAAAACCAAAGTCTGTCTTACCCAACAAAGTTAGTGTTTGAATATTGTTACTTGAAGACTTATTCCTGGTTACAGTTACACTGCTAAAGGCCTACTGAAACCCACTACTACCCACGACACAGTCTGATGGTTTATATATCTATGATGAAATATTAACATTGCAACACATGCCAATACGGCCTTTTTAGTTTACTAAATTGCAATTTTAAATTTCCCGGGAGTTTCTTCTTGAAAACGTTGCGTAATGATGACGTATACGCATGACGTCACGGGCTGTTATGAAATATGAGCACTGCACACACACACAGCTATAAATCGTCTGCTTCAACCGCATAATTACACAGAATCTTGGAGATCTGTGTTGCTGAGTCTTTTGCAATTTGTTCAATTAATATTGGAGAAGTCAAAGTAGAAAGATGTAGTTGGGAAGCTTTAGCCTTTAGCCACACAAACACACGGTGATTCCTTGTTTAGAATTCCCGGATGTGAAACTTTACTATGGATCACAGTGAACATGGATCCCGACCGAATGTCAACCAGCAGGTTTCGGTGAGAAAATTGTGGTAAAAAGTCGCTTCTTACAGGAGATCATCTGAGCTTGTGCCGCCCATAAAGCTGCCGTCGACCTTCCTGAGACACTGCGCGTCAAGACACCCGTGGACACACACCTCCGACTATCAGGTACTGTTAAACTTACTAAAACACTAGCAATACAATAGAAAGATAAGCGATTAAACCCCGGCCAATTTGTCCCTAAAATCATGGAGTGCGTAAGGTGCGCGCTTATGGCAACCTTTACCGTATGTTTGTGGCCCTTGTACCAGATTTCTACAAGCACAATAGTGTACGTGTGCACATCCCCGTTTATACACCTTATTTCCCTTGTGTCGCATGCCTCAACACCCCGGGTCGAACCAGGTTCTGGTGGATCATGCAATGTTTACAGCCCGAATCCACCATAGCCCGGTGTGTACTCCCTAGTACCCTTACCAGGACGCAATACGTCTCCCCTGGATCGGGGGAGGGTGTTGGAGGCCCGGCAACCCGTATCACCTGGCCCACCTCCATTGTGGGACCTTCCCGCCGCATGTGACCGGGCTGTCCGCACCTCCAACACACCTGCCCTGGTGCTCACAGTGCCGTCTGTGGGGGAAGCTCGCCATCAGCAGCGCCGGTACCCTGGAAGAGAGGAGCAGAGGCACCGTTATACCCCCCCCCCCCCATTGTGATAATGCTGGTGTGTGTGTGTGTGTGTTTGTGTGTGTGTGTGTGTGTGTGTGCGTGTGCGTGTGCGTGTGTGTGCATGTGTGTATTGTCTTTTTTTGTTTGGTGGGGGTGTCTGACGCTGGAACCTGCTCATGGGTCGGCGCAGCCCCCGCCGGTTGGCAACGGGGCTCCAATGGCGCCGTGGCCTCCGGCAGTGTGGATCGTCTGCGCGGGGCAGGTGTGGGTCTTGCGGCCGCCTCCTTCTGGACCGCCAGGTGGTCCTCCGCGAGGTTCACTGCCGTCGTCACGTGGCTGGGTCGGTGATATTTTACCTACGCAGCGGTCTGGGCTGGGATTGCCGCAATGAAATGTTCCAGCACTATTAGTTCGAACATCTGGCTCTCCGCTGCCCAGGGCTAGAGCCATCTGGTCGCTGCGTCTCGTAGCTGTTGTACGAGGGTGAAGGGCCTGTCTTCGGGGCCAAGTTCCAGCGTCGGTGATCCTGCGGGCTGCTTCCGATCCGGTCCAGAATGGCTCGGCGCAAGTTCGTAAATTGCATGCGGGCGGCCGCTGGGGGACTCACCTCCGGCCGCTGCGCCTCCCCCGCCAGGAGCAGCAGCACCCTCGTGCCTCACTCTTCTTCCGGCCATCCGCATGCCGTGGCTGTGGCCTCGAAGACGTCGGGGGTACGTGTGGGGGTCCTCCGTCTCCGTCTTGCGTTGCATGGAGCCTTCCTTTCGTTCCGATGCGCCCGCCGCTCTGTCCATCAACGCCTGCAGCACGCGTGTCTGTGGCTGGGACGCCGCTGCCACTTCCGCCAGGACCTGGCCAAGCGCCTCCAGGGGGTTTGTGGTGGACATTGTTGGGTCTGGTTTGGTTGGGCGCCACTTGTGGAAGTCTTCCTGACTGGATTCTCCGGGACCACTCGATACCAACACACTGGGTTGACACAGTTTTATTTTTCTTTCTTCTTTTTCCTTTTTTCGGCACACTTAATAAACAACACAACTTTAATGCTTTTCAGCAGTATTTTGCCAGGTCCTTTCCTGCAGTCCTCTGTGCCTTTTTGTCTCACTGTGTCACACCGTGTCTCTCGCTCGGTCTTTCGACGCCCCTCATGGTCTCCAGCGCTACTGATAAAGAGACAGGTGATTAGCCAACTCGTTCCAGCTGAGAAATCTCCTCACCTGTCATCGCTTCACAGCCGGTTCCTGCGCATGCCCCGCCCGCAGGGGACCCATCGACCACGCCCCTCCACAATTACATATAAAACTGTTGGATTGTTAGTATGGGCATAGACTTTTATATAACAGGCTGCTTGGCTGTCGGGAGGACAAAGCACCGCTTTGTGTCCGCTCAGGTGTCGAGGCAAGCAGGTGCAACCCACGGCGGCAGCCCGACCCTTGTTGCATTCAAAGTATTCTTATATTCTCCGCTGAAGCCCTAAAATTATGAAGTACAGCTCCTGCCTTGGTTAAGCTACTTGTCGGCAGTTAGGCAGACATTTTGTTCACAAACAACTTGGCTTAAAAAAAAAAAAAAAACTGAAAAGGGGCGTGCATTATTGGTGGCCAGAACCGGAATGCAATGTCGCTCATACACACTAGTAAGATGCTCTCATATACACTGGTAAGATCCTCTCATACACACTGGTAAGATGCTCTCATACATATAACTGAAATCCTTGCACACATACTAATAAAATTGTTGTCTCTCACACGCAAGTGGTGTGTGTGTGCGTGCGTGAGAGTAAAACATTTTAGTTGTTTATGTGAGAGCATTTTAGTTGTTTATGTGAGAGTTTTTCAGTAATGTATGTGAGAATATTTCACTAATGTTTGTGAGAGCATTTCAGTAGTGTGTATAAGAGAGTTTCATTAGTGTATGTGAGAGCATTTCAGTAGTGTATGTAAGAGCATTTCAGAAGTGTATGTAGGAGAATTTCAGTAGTGTATGTGAGAGCATTTCAGTAGTGTATGTGAGAGCATTTCAGTAGTGTATGTAAGAGCATTTCAGTAGTGTATGTAAGAGGTATTTCTGAATAATTTCCCTAACGGCCCCTCATAGTATTAGTGCCCAAGACATGGGTAATTTACACATCTGTGAAGGCACCATTAATGCTAAAATGTACTATACAAGTTTTGGAGCAACATATGTTGCCATACAAGCAACAGTATCATTATCTTATTTTAGCAAGACAATGCTAAGCCAGATGTTACAACAGTGTGGCTTCAAAGTAAAAGAGTACAGGTACTAAACTGGCCTGCCTGTAGTCCAGACCTGTTTCCCATTGAAAATTTGTGCCGCATTATGAAGCATAAAATAAGACAATAGAGACCCCGGATTGTTGAACAACTTAACCTGTACATCAAGCAAGAATGGGAAATAATTCCACCTGAAAAGTTTAAAAAATTGGTCTCCTCAATTCCCAAACATTATCTGAGTGTTATTAAAAGGAAAGGCCACGTAACACAGTGGTAAAGATGCTCCCGGGCACACTTCTTTGCAATGTGTTGCTGCCATTAAATTTTAAAGTTAAGGATTATTTGCAAAAACAAAGAAGCGTTTCTCAGTTCGAACATTAAATATCTTGTCTTTGCAGTCTATTCAATTGAATATAAGTTGAAAAGGATTTGCAGATCATTGTATTCTGTTTTTATTTACGACTTACAAAATGCGACAACTTTACAGGTTTTTGGTTTTGTACTTTTTTTATGTCATAGAAGTGACTGCGCACTGTGGATCGACAACACGCTTGTTGCAGCTTGCTCTCAAATACTAGTTGGTGTTATGGCAAGGCACACACCCTCCTGGAACTCATGCAACTCAAAGAATATGGAAAGGTATTCTGTAAAAATCGGCCAGGCTCGACAGCTGATCAGTTAAAAATGGCAAATATGCCATGATTAGGATGAGGTCTAGAGTTGTGACCTAAACACATCAGGTATGTTCGCAACTATCAAACATGTTGAAACACGTTCGGAAAACCAGGAGAAGTTCATTGATTGTGGTGACAAGATAAATGACAGAAGGTCGCAGGACTTAAGCATCAACTGACCTTCTTCAATAACTTTCCCTCCGGAACATCCATGGACAATACACTCTTCGCGTCAGTCAGCTCTGCAAGGTGCAAACACGGAGACGTCTGCGCTTCCCACTCGTCCTCGATATCTGCGGAGCATCTGATAATCTGAGGCGCATCTCTTCCTGTCGTCGCTCCTCCTTCTCTGATCCCTGCCTCACTTTCATCCACTCTGCTTCATCCGTCAGGATTTCAGTTGTCTGCTCGTTTCCATCTCTTCCAGGAAACACATAAGCACACACAAAACCATGCACACACACTACAGAACATGGCCTAATGTATGTTTATGGGCAAAATTTGCTTTGACACAAGTGTGCCGGAGTAATTTCTGGCACTTTTATGGGCATGTTCAATCTCCGATAATCCAATATTTATTTCTCTCTCTGAGCTGCAAGCATGAATGCATACTGTACATCTGTCAGTACAATGGAAGCATCATAATAACCGAATATGCAGAAAAAAGATAATAAATAGATAGATAGATAGTACTTTATTTATTCCGTCAGGAGAGTTCCTTCAGGAAAATTAAAATTTTCAGCACAATCCCATTCAAGATCAAACAAACATTACAGGGTGACAGAACAGGATTGCTAATGGGTCTACCGGCTTCCAGCGCCCCTTACAAAAATGATGACATGCAGGTAAACGGGGGATGGGAGAAAAAAAATAGAAGATTAAAATAAAATATAAAAATCGGTCTTAGCCTGGGCCCTGGAGAGGGGGTGCAGACTGAGGCAAAGGGAAAAAAACAACTCATAGCCATAGAACACATCCCTCTTCCATGTGTGTAAGAGGGAAACATCAAAGAACACAGAGTACATTAAAGACATTAAAGCAGCAGATACAACCAGACCCTTCTACATACAGCTATGAATAAAAAAAGTAAAAGAAACATGTCCACTGTGGTGGCCTCTGCGGTATTCCACGCCATTGTCCGCTGGAGTGGAGGGAGCATGGCCAGAGACAGGAGCAGACCCAACAAAGCAACCAAGACAGCAGACTCCACTCTCGGCCAGTGTCCAGTCCGCATGGATGAGCGAGGATACGTCCAAGGTGACTGAGGTGTCCGACACCTGCTCACCCAGCCAAGACACCGCGAAGCCTCTGTAATATAATTAAGATTAATTTTTCACCACAGCAGAAATCAAATATCATGAATTGAATTCCTACTGCACACAGTAAATAATTACAATAAAAACAAAAAGTCAAAAAAGAGCAAGGACCCCTTAGACTGCAGTTCTTATAGACCCATATCTTTGTTAAATACAGACTATAAAATATTGGCCAAAGTATTGGCTTGTCGTTTGGAAAATATTTTACGCAGTTTAATATCCCCAGACCAGGCAGGTTTTGTTAAGCATAAACGTTCCTTTTTTAATACCCGACGATTGTTTAACATAATGTATACTCCTTGTCAAGCTGCTTGAGAATGTCTTCTCTCCATGGATGCAGAGAAGGTATTTGATAGAGTAGAATGGGACTACCTCTTTGAAACAGTGGCAACATTTGGATTCGGGGAAACATTTATCACATGGATAAAATTGTTATATTCCAGCCCTTCTGCTATGATTCTTACTAATAATTTGTAATCAAGTCATTTTGATTTACATCCTGGAACTCGCCAGGGATGCCCCCTCGGTCCCCTTCTTTTCTTCCTGGCTATCGAACCCCTAGCTTTAGCCATTAAGTCTAATCACTCCATAATGGGCATAAATAGAGGAAACATAGAATATAAATTGTCCCTTTATGCTGACGACCTTCTCCTTTATGTGTCCAACGCAGAGTGCGTAATTCCATTAATCCTCAGCCTGTTGCAACGGTTTGGTGAAATCTCCGGTTATAAATTTAACTTATATAAAAGTGAGCTACTGCCTTTGAATATGGACGTCTCAATATTAAAAAACATTAGGTTGCCTTTTAAGATCACTACAGACAGTTTTAATTACCTCGGAGCTACTATTACAAAGAATTTTAAAAACCTTTTCAGGCAAAACTTTGGAAAGTTGTTTGCACAAACCAAGCAAGATCTGGCTAATTGGACTCCCCTGTTCATTTCACTCATAGATAGAGTCGATGCAATTAAGATGACTGTGCTTCCAAAATAACTGTATTTATTTCAATGTTTGCCTGTTTATATCCCTGGTACATTTTTCAAAAAATTTGACTCAATAATCTCATTTTGTATTTGGAATGGCAAACAACCACGTCTGCGCAAGGAGTTTTTACAAAGAGCAAAATATGATGGAGGTATGGCCCTTCTAAATTTCTGTATGTATTACTGGGCCGCCAACTTGTATTGCATGTCCTACTGGACATAATACCACCTACATCAGGAAAGTCCTACATGGGTGAAGCTGGAGACCCATTCATGTGGTTCGGCTTCCTTAGCAGCCCTAATGGGTGCATCTTTGCCTCTATCAGTGAAGGCAATTAACATCAATCCTGTAGTAAGTCACTCGCTCAAAATATACAGTCAATATAGAAAACATTTCAACCGGCAAGAAATGAGTCTTTTAAGCCCAGTTGGATCAAATCACTGCTTTCCACCTTCAACACTTGACACAGCTTTTATTATGTGGCATCAAAGGGGTTTGAAATGCTTCAATGATCTTTTTATAGACAATATATTCGCCTCTTTTATGGAATTGTCCGAGAAATTTAATCTACCCAGGTCCCATTTATTTAGATATTTCCAGATAAGGGATTACTCCTCTCTGAGCTGCCACCTTATCATGGTAGAGGAGTTTGCATGTCCCAATGATCCTAGGAGCTATGTTGTCTGGGGCACTGATAGGGTCTCCCAAGACAAACAGGTCCTAGGTGAGGGATCAGACAAAGCGCAGCTCGAAGACGAAGACTGTGGCCCCCCTCTGGAGCCAGGCCCGGAGGGGGGGCACGATGGCGAGTGCCTGGTGGCCGGGCCTGTGCCCGGGCTCGGCCGGGCACTGACCGAAGAGGCAACTTGGGTCACCCCTCCAATGGGCACACCACCAATAGCAGGTGCCATTGATGTCTGGTGCGATGTGAACTGGGCAGCAGTCGAAGGCAGGGCACTTGGCGGTCCGATCCTTGGCTACAGAAACTAGCTCTTGGGACGTGGAGCGTCACCTCACTGCGGGGGAAGGAGCCTGAGCTAGTGCGCGAAGTGGAGAAGTTCCGGCTGGATATAGTCGAACTCACTTCGACGTAAAGCAAGGGCTCTTGAACCACTTCTCTCGAGAGGGGCTGGACTCTCTTCCACTCTGGCGTTACCGGCAGTGAGAGGCAACGGGCCGGGGTGGAAATTCGTGTTGCCCCCCAGCTCAAACCCCGCACGTTGGAGTTCAACCCGGTGGATGAAAGGGTAGCCTCCCTCCGCCTTCGGGTCCTGACTGTTGTTTGTGCTTACGCACCAAATAGCAGTTCAGAGGACCCACCCTTTTTGGGTACACTCGTGGGAGTACTGGAAAGTGCTTCCCCGGGTGATTCCCTTGTCCTACTGGGGGACTTCAACGCTCATGTTGGCGGCTACAGTGAAACCTGGAGAGGTGTGGTTGGGAAAAATGGCCGCCCGGATCAAAACCTGAGCGGTGGTGAGTTGGCTGCAATGGTGGGGGAGGATGCCGGACAGACCTGGCAGGCCCAAACGCATTGTGAGGGTCTGCTGGGAACGTCTGGCAGAGTCTCCTGTCAGAGAGAGTTTCAATTCCCATCTCCGGAAGAATTTTGAACATGTCAAAAGGGAGGTGTGGGACATTGAGTCCGAGTGGACCATGTTCTGCACCTCTATTGTCGAGGTGGCTGATTGGAGCTGTGGCCACGAAGTACCTGGTGCCTGTTGTGGCTGTAATTCGAGAACCCATTGGTGGACACCGGCGGTGAGGCGTTGAGGGGTTCCGGTTTGGTGGCCGCGGGATTAGCAGATGATGTGGTCCTGATGGCTTCATTTTGCCGGGATCTTCAGCTCTCACTGGATCAGTTCGCAGCCGAGTGTGAAGGAACCGGAATGAATATCAGCACCTTCAAGTCCGAGTCCATGGTTCTCTCCCGGAAAAGGGTGGAGTGCCATCTCTGGGTTGGGGAGGAGACCCTGCCCCAAGTGGAGGAGTTCAAGTACCTAGGAGTCTTGTTCACGAGTGGGGGAAGAGTGGATCATGAGATCGACAGGCGGATCAGTGCAGCATCTTCTGTAATGCGGACGTTGTACCGATCCGTTGTGGTGAAGAAGGAGCTGAAGGCAAAGCTCTCAATTTACCGGTCGATTTACGTTCCCATCCTCACCTATGGTCATGAGCTTTGTGTCATGACTGAAAGGAAAAGATCACGGGTACAAGTGGCCGAAATGAGTTTCCTCCGCCTTGTGGCGGGACTCTCCCTAAGAGATATGGTGAGAAGCTCTGTCATCCGAGAAGAACTCAAAGTAAATCCGCTGCTCCTCCACATCGATAGGAGCCAGATGAGGTGGTTTGGGCATCTGGTCAGGATGCCACCCGAACGCCTCCCTAGGGAGGTGTTTAGGGCACGTCCAACCGGTAGGAGGCCATGCGGAAGACCCAGGACACGTTGGGAAGACTATGTCTCCCGGCTGGCCTGGGAACTTCTCGGGATTTCCCGGGGCGGCGTGGCGCAGTGGAAGAGTGGCTGTGCGCAACCCGAGGGTCCCTGGTTCAAATCCCACCTAGTACCAACCTCGTCACGTCCGTTGTGTCCTGAGCAAGACACTTCACCCTTGCTCCTTATGGGTGCTGGTTGGCGCCTTGCATGGCAGCTCCCTCCATCAGTGTGTGAATGTGTGTGTGAATGGGTAAATGTGGAAGTAGTGTCAAAGCGCTTTGAGTACCTTGAAGGTAGAAAAGCGCTATACAAGTACAACCCATTTATTTATCATTTAAGAGCTAGACGAAGTGCCTGGGGAGAGGGAAGTCCTGGCTTCCCTGCTTAGGATAAGCTGAAGAAGATGGATGGATGGATGGATGGATGGATAGATGGATGGATGGATGGATGGATGGATGGATGGATCGACAGATAAGGGATTATGTTAAAACAGTTCTTCCAGCAGTTCCCTGATAAACCCTCTAAATCAACCACAGATGAAATAATGTCTTTAAATCCAACAAAGAAAAGGGCAATTTCATAAATACTTAATTTACTCTCAGGGTTAGAATGCACTTCCATGCTAAGAATTAGAACCGCATGGGAACAAGACCTTCAAACATCGATAGATGACGTAACCTGGGCAAAAATTTAGAAAAGAGTTCACTCATCCTCAATGTGTGCACGACACTCATTGATACACAGGTTGCATTTTTCAAAAGCAAAATTAGCTAAAATATTTCCACAAATCAACCCATTATGTGATGGATGTAAATTAAATAACGCAACACTAATACACATGTTTTGGCTTTGTCCGAAGCTAAAGGGATACTGGAAATCTATCTATGAAGCACTCTCTACAGTCTTAACAACTCAAATTGATCCAAACCTTGTAATATCTGTATTTGGAATCATTCCTGAAGGGATGGAGCTACCTGTAGGGGGTCATAAAATAGTGGCCTTTACCACCCTCCTCGCACGGCGCCTGATATTGTTGAAGTGGAAGGAAGCTGTCCCACCCTCAGTCTCCCGCTGGATAAGGGACGTGCTAGCAAACCTGAAGCCTGAGAAAATAAGATATACATTACGGGGCTCTGAAAACAAGTTTTTCAAAGTGTGGAGACCTTTTTTGAATTTTCTTTACCAATCCGCTACACAACTACAGGAATAGCCCTCGACACGTATCTGAATATGATATTTTCAGGCCTTGTCATGCTGCTTCAACAGTGTGTTTCAGCTATCAACTATATTGTGTCAAGTGCTTTGTATTGAATTTTAGTTATTTATTTATTTACTTATTTTTTTATTTTACTCTGGGTATTTTCCCATGTACTCTTACTTTTGTTTTGTTTTTTTGTTATTGTTTTGAGTGACAGCAGGAGCAGGGGATGAAGAGGGTTTGAATTTTTTGTTAATGTGAATGTGAAATCAATAAAAACAACTATGAAAGAAAAACAAAGAGTCTGAGCAAGGGTTGGGTACTTAAGACTCTAAGAGGCACCAATTGGCCTTAAAGGGATTGGGGGTTATTCTTTTTGACGCACAAAAGTATCCAGCCTCAGATTCAAATCAAATAGGACATTGGCCCTCACAGGGCCCGGGTTTCAGCAAAATTGTCATCAGCCCACCCTGAAGGTATCATGTGCCGCCAAATAGGACTAGACTTTAAGGTCCTAAGCTCCCCCAAAAGGGACTACTCCAAGGGTCGTCAACCCAATATGTTGAAAGAGCCATATTGGACCAAAAATACAAAAATGTTATCTGTCTGGGGCCGCAAAAAATGAAAAGCCATGTATAAGTCTAATAATGAAGGCCGATACAAGACATAAGTGTCTAATTTAGCTATAATAGCCTACTATCAAATGACTATGCGTTGCATGCTGAAGCAAAGCCTCATTGACAGAAATGTTGAAATGTAATATATATTCTACACATTTTTACAACACTAGAAACCATTAGTGAATCAGATGCTACTCAGAAGGTGAGATAACTCCTGGAAATTACTGGGTTTTAATGGCTAAAGACAGCAGGCCGTCTTCTTTTAATAGATTCATTACAATCTTTGGCAAGCCATGTAATGTTTGCTGTGGTCTGGAACAACATGGTACACAAACAACTGTCAGACATGCAGCCAATATTAGAAACAGATAATATATCATGAGACAGGCAAAACTAAATTGTATACGAAGAGGATAAAATGAGGGGCTTCACGGTGGCAGAGGGTTTAGTGCGTCTGCCTCACAATACAAAGGTCCTGGTCCGGGCTCGGGATCTTTCTCTGTGGAGTTTGCATGCCCACCCCGTGAATGCGTGGGTTCCCTCCAGGTACTCCGGCTTCCTCCCACTTCCAAAGATATGCACCTGGGGATAGGTTGATTGGCAACACTAAATTGGCCCTAGTGTGTGAATGTAAGTGTGAATGTTGTCTGTCTATCTGTGTTGTCCCTGCAATGAGGTGGCGACTTGTCCAGGGTGTACCCCGCCTTCCGCCCGATTGTAGCTGAGATAGGCACCAGCACCCCCCGTGACCCCAAAGGGGAATAAGCGTTAGAAAATGGATGGATGGATGGATATTGAATGAGCTCAAATACAGCTACAAATTGGGCATAATTGTGCAATACGTACATGCAGATAGCCTAAATAGCATGTTAGCATTGATTAGCTCGCAGTCATGCTCTGACCAAATACGCCTTATTAGCACTCTAACAAGTCAATAACATTGACAAAGCTCACCTTTGTGCATTCAGGCACGGCATGAATCTTTTGGTGGACAAAATGAGACAAAGAAGGAGTGGAAGCGTTTACATGTAAACACACTGTTGCGTTTGTGTTTATTTTTCCCACAATCTTTTTCCATTTGCAATCCTTTTTTGAAAATGCTGCAGGGAGCCACTAGGGCGGCACTAAAGAGCTTTATGAGGCTATAAAGGTCCTAGTGGCCCCAGGAGGTCCTACATATGCCCTAACGGGACAGAGCAGGGCCATTATGGGTGAAATCAGTAAATGGGCGGAATTTGGACCTTAGAGGTTCTTGTACAAACCCTGTTTCCATATGAGTTGGGAAATTGTGTTGGATATAAATATAAAAGGAATACAATGATTTGCAAATCCTTTTCAACCCATATTTAATTGAATGCACTACAAAGACAAGATATTTGATGTTCAAACTCATAAACTTTATTTTTTTTTTGCAAATAATAATTAACTTAGAATTTCATGGCTGCAACACGTGCCAAATTAGTTGGGAAAGGGCATGTTCACCACTGTGTTACATAATCTTTTCTTTTAACAACACTCAATAAACGGTTGGGAACTGAGGAAACTAATTATTGAAGCTTTGAAAGTGGAATTATTTCCCTTTCTTGTTTTATGTAGAGCTTCAGTCGTTCAACAGTCCGGAGTCTCCGCTCTCGTATTTTACGCTTCATAATGCGCCACACATTTTCGACGGGAGACAGGTCTGGACTGCAGGCGGGCCAGGAAAATACCCGCACTTTTTTTCAACGAAGCCACGCTGTTCTAACACGTGCTGAATGTGGCTTGGCATTGAATTGCTGAAATAAGCAGGGGCGTCCATGAAAAAGACGGTGCTTAGATGGCAGCATATGGTGTTCAAAAACCTGTATGCACCTTTCAGCATTAATGGTGCCTTCACAGATGTGTAAATTACTCATGCCTTGGGCACTAATGCACTCCCATACCATCACAGATGCTGGCTTTTGAACTTTGCGTCGATAACAGTCTGGATGGTTCGCTTCCCCTTTGGTCCGGATGACACGATGTCAAATATTTCCAGAAACAATTTGAAATGTGGACTCGTCAGACCACAGAAAACTTTCCCACTTTGCATCAGTCCATCTAAGATGATCTCGGGCCCAGAGAAGCCGGCGGCATTTCTGGATGTTGTTGATAAATGGCTTTCGCTTTACATAGTACAGCTTTAACTTGCACTTACATTTGTAGAGATGAACTGTATTTAGTGACAGTGGTTTTCTGAAGTTTTTCTGAGCTCATGTGGTGATATCCTTTAGAAATTGATGTCGGTTTTTGATACAGTGCCGTCTGAGGGATCGAAGGTCACGGTCATTCAATGTTGGTTTCCGGCCATGCCGCTTACGTGGAGTGATTTCTCCAGATTTTCTGAACCTTTTGATGATATTATGGACCGTAAATGTTGAAATCAATAAATTTCTTACAATTGAACTTTGAAAAATGTTGTTCTTAAACTGTTTGACTATTTGCTCACGCAGTTATGGACAAAGGCGTAGTGGAAGAGTGGCCGTGCGCAATCGAGGGTCCCTGGTTCGATCCCCACCTAGTACCTGCCTCGTCACGTCCGTTGTGTCCTGAGCAAGACACTTCACCCTTGCTCCTGATGTGTGCTGGTTAGCGCCTTGCATGGTAGCTCCCTCCATCAGTGTGTGAATGTGTGTTTGAATGGGTAAATGTGGAAGTAGTGTCAAAGCGTTTTGAGTACCTTGAAGGTAGAAAAGCGCTATACAAGTACAACCCATTTATTATTTATTTACCTCGCCCCATCCTTTTTTGTGAAAGACTGAGCATTTTTTGGGAAGCTGTTTTTATACCCAATCATGGCACCCACCTGTTCCCAATTAGCCTGCACACTTGTGGGATGTTCCAAATAAGTGTTTATTGAGCATCCCTCAACTTTATCAGTATTGCCACCTGTGGAGAGGGGCGTGGTTCACGCTTTCCCTGCGGGCGGGGTGTGTGCAGGGGCCGGCCATGAAACAGCAGACAGGTGAGTAGATATCGCAGCTGGAATGAGTTATCTAATCACCTGTTCCTTTTATTAGCAGCGTCGGAGACCATGAGGGGAGGTGAGATGGAGAGCGAGAGAGCTGAAAAGACAAAAGACTTTGTAAATTTGATCAATAAAAACAATTATAAAATCGCTGCGCGGGAGTGTTGTGCCTTCTCCGTGGTCCCAGAAAAACCTGGGACAAAGACGCATCACAGTGGCGCCCAAGAAAAAAAGACGACGGAAAATATGTTGGCACCCACCCCTCTGGAGGCGCTGGGTCAAGTTCTGGCCGAAGTATCAGCAGCAAGCCGGCAGCAGTCTCAAGTGCAGTGGGTATTGATGGACAGAGCAGAGAAAGCGGGAGGGATGTCTGCCTTGAAGCGCATGGTGGATGGGGAGGACCCCCAGACATTCCTCGATGTCTTCGAGGCCACAGCGACGTCGTGCAGGTGGCCGGAGGAGGAATGGGGCGCGAAACTGCTGCCGCTCCTGGTGGGGGAGTTGCAGCGGGCGGCGTTGAGTCTCCCGGCGACCGCCCGCATGCAGTATGCCAACTTGCGCCACGCCATACTGGACCGGGACGGCAGTAGCCCCAAAGACCACCGCCGAAAGTTTCCCCCTCGAGCAGTCCCGTGATGAAACCTTGTGCGAGGCCTGGGACCAGGTGGATTATATTTACAGTCAGCTGGTGCGCCCGTGGAAAGCGTGGGTATTCCCCCATGTTTCAATTATTCGGTATAGATTATAGTGAGTGGGCCGTGACACGCAAACCGGGGAGGAACACACCCAGATGTTGGTGCCAAAACGCCGCCTTGAAATGGTTTTCCAGGCGGTGCATTTTAATCCCATGTTTGGACACTTAGGGTATGATAAGACACTTAATCGGGTCATGGTCTAATTCTATCGACCAGACTTCCGGGCAGATGTGCGCCGTTGGTGCGCTGCATGCCCGGACTGCCAGCTGGTGAATCCAGCAGCCACCCAAAGGGCGCCTTTGCGCCAATTACCACTCATGGAGGTTTCGTTCGAGAGAATTGGGATGGACCTCATCCGACAATTTCACCCGAGCACATGGGGATACCGCTTTATGTTAGTCCTGGTGGATTTAGCAAAGCGGTATCCTGACACAGTGCCCTTGCACTCTGTCTCTGCCAAGAGTGTTGCGCAAGCGCTGTTTCAGGTCATCTCCCGAGTCGGAATCCCGAAAGAGATTCTGACTGACCAGGGCACGTCCTTTATGTTGTGCACAATAAAATAACTATACTTGTTTTGGGGAAATAAAGCGATCCGCACCGGTGTGTACCATCCGCAAACAGATGGGCTGGTGGAGAGATTAAATAAAACGCTGAAAACCATGGTCCGTAAATTTATGCACGAGGACAAACAGAATTGGGATAAATGGTTGGACCTCCTAATGTTTGCGATGCGGGAGGTACCCCAGGCCTCAGTTGGTTTTGCACCGTTTGAGTTATTGTAGGGCCGGAGGCCTTGCGGAATGTTGGACGTCTTTAAAGAAAGCTGGGAGGAGGGTCCAAGCTCCAGCAAAAAATTAAATTAAGTACGTCATGCGACATGCGAGCAAAACTCCACAAGGTGGGGCACTTGTCACGTGAGAATTTGCTCCGTTCCCATGAGCGTCAGTGGCGCACGTACTACAAGGGGACCCAACCACGCAAATTCACACCGGGAAAAAAAGTACTTGCATTGTTTCCAACCTCAAGCTCCAAATTACTTGCAAAGTGGCAGGGACCCTTTGAGGTCACATGGCAAGTGGGTGATGTCGACTATGAGGTTCGTTGCTCGGAATGATGCGGAGACACTCAGATCTACGATCTGAACCTACTGAAGGCATGGAAAGATGCGGAGCCTGTTTCCATGGTGACAGTAGTGAGGGAGGAGGAGGACTTGGGGCCAGAGGTCCAGTGCTCTGGCCGCCCCCTCAACTTTCCTGTGACGACCAGCTCACATTAGTGCAGAGAGCGAAGGTTGCTAGGTTACAGCGGCGCTACTCTGATGTGTTCTCCTCACGGCCCAGTCGCACGAATCTCATCTGACATCATATTGAGACCAGCCCGGGGGTTACGGTGCGGTCTCGGCCATATCGGCTTGCTGAACACAAGCGCAAAGTAGTTAGGGAGGAATTAAAAACCATGCTTGAGTTTGGGGTGATAGAAAAATCCCACAGCGCATGGTGCAGTCCCATTGTTCTGGTTGGGAAGAAGGATGGGACTTTGCGGTTCTGTGTGGATTACCGCAGGGTGAATGAACAATCACGGTTTGACGTGTACCCAATGCCCCGGGTCGACAAGCTCCTGGATCGGCTGGGCACTGCTAATTCTTTCGTTACCAGAGTCCCGAGAAAAAAAACGCCTTTTCCACTCCGGACGGTTTGTACCAATTTGTGACACTTCCGTTTGGCTTGTTCGGTGCGCCCGCCACGTTCCAGCGTCTCATGGACTGCGTGTTGCGGCCCCACGCTGCATACGCGGCTGCCTACCTGATGATGTCATCATCCAGAGTAGCAGCTGGGAACAACACATGCGGCGGGTGGGGGCGGTGCTCGAGTCCCTGAGGCGGTCGGGGCTCACCGCCAACCCGGCGAAGTGCGCGGTTGGCCGGAGGGAGGTACAGTACCTGGGGTACCACTTGGGAGGGGGACAGGTGCGGCCACAAGTAGACAAAACAGCGGCAATCGCAACCTGTCCACCCCCCAAGACAAAAAAAGAGGTGAGGCAGTGTTTGGGACTGGCGGGCTATTACCACAGGTTCACTGACTGACTTCACCCAAAAGGGTGCTCCAGAACTGGTCCAGTGGACGGAGCAGTGCCAGCGGGGGTTTGAGAAGGTAAAAACAGCACTATGTGAGGAGCCGGTGCTACACATGCGTAATTTTGACATCCTTTTCTGTCTGCAGTCGGACGCGTCCGGCCGGGGCCTGGGGGCGGTGCTGTCCCAGCGGGTAGAGGATGTCGAACGCCCCGTACTATACCTCAGCCGGAAACTCTTGGACCGGGAACCAAGGTACAGCATGGTGGAAAGGGAGTGCCTTGCCATCTGGTGGGCGGTCGGGGCCCTCCGTCACTTCCTGTTGGGACGAGCCTTCAGTCTCTGCTCGGACCACAAACCACTCCAGTGGCTCTACTGCATGAAGGACGCCAACGCATGGATCACCCGGTGGTACCTTGTGTTGCAACCCTACAACTTCCGGGTGGTCCACCGGCCGAGTACGCAGATGGCGGTAGCCGACTTCCTCTCTCGCCCCTCTACTACTACCCGTTCACTGCGGGTGGAGTGTGTGCATGAAGCAGCAGACAGTTGAGTAGATATCTCAGCCGGAAAGAGTTATCTAATCACCTGTTCCCGTCGGAAACCATGAGTGGAGGTGAGCTGGAGAGCGAGAGACCGAGGCCGCCTGGAAGAGCTGAAAAGACAAAATACTTTGTAAATTTGATCATTAAAAAAAATTGTAAAAAAGTTGCGCAGGAGTGTTGTGCCTTTCCTTGTGGTCCCAGAAAAACCCGAGACAAAGACACATCACACCACCTTTCCCAACTTCTTTTTTCACGTGTTGCTGGCATCAAATTCTGAAGTTAATGATTATTTGCAAAAAAAAAAAAAGTTTATCAGTTTGAACATCAAATATGTTGTCTTTGTAGCATATTCAACTGAATATGGGATGAAAATGATTTGCAAATCATTGTATTCCGTTTATATTTACATCTAACACAATTTCCCAACCCATATGGAAACGGGGTTTGTAAAACTGGATTAAGGTTAGGTCTGCTAAAAAATGATAAACCTTTTCTTCCTAATGTTGGTTAGAGTTAGAGAAATGACGCATGTAATTGATCCTTTTTAATTATGTTTGTAAAGCCTATTCAGTCCTTCCAGGATTCTTTGACATCACAAATGCGCCAATTCAAGCAATTTCAACTATTTCCCATGAACTACGTGGCCTCGCATCTTTGTCTTATGCTCTGCTTGGTCATTCAGCGTTATATATGCCAATCATATTTTGTTCTAAACGCCGCTCAAACGTGCACGTCAACTGTCTAGTCAAAACTTATATTAGTTTATTGTGTAGACAATGTAGGAAAAATAATGTGTAGCAATATATTAACTATTTTTAAAGGCCTACTGAAATGAGATTTTCTTATTTAAACGGGGATAGCAGGTCCATTCTATGTGTCATACTTGATCATTTCGCGATATTGCCATATTTTTGCTGAAATGATTTAGTAAAGAACATCCACGATAAGTTCGCAACTGGAGAAAAGCCCTGTCTCTAGACATGTGACGATGACGTCACATGTTGATGGCTCCTCATATATTCACACTGATTTTAATGGGAGCCTCCAAAAAAAAAAAAACTATTCAGACCGAGAAAACGACAATTCCCCCATTAATTTGAGCGAGGATGAAAGATTCGTGTTTGAGGATATTGATAGCGATGGACTATAAAAAAAAAAAAAAAAAACGCGATTGCAATCGCGTTTCATTGAGATGGATTCATATGTTTTTAGAGACATTTACCAGGATAATTCTGGGAAATCCATTATCTTTCTATTGTGTTGCTAGTGTTTTAGTGAGTTTAACTGTACCTGATAGTCGGAAGTGTACGTCCACGGCCGGGTGTTGACGCGCAGTGTCTCGGGGAAGTCGACGGCACCTGTATGGACGGCACAAGCTCAGCTTATATCCGGAAAGAGGCGACTTTTGAACCACAATTTTCTCACCGAAACCTGCTGGTTGACATGTAGTCGGGATCCATGTCCGCTGTGATCCATACTAGAGTTTCACCTCTGTGAATTTTAAACAAGGAATCACCGTGTGTTTGTGTGGCTAAAGGCTAAAGCTTCCCAACTCTGTCTTTCTACTTTGACTTCTCCAATATTAATTGAACAAATTGCAAAAGATTCAGCAACACAGATATCTAAAATACTGTGTAATTATGCCGTTAAAGCAGATGACTTTTAGCTGTGTGTGTACGCAGCGTTCATATTCATAATAGCCCGTGACGTCACGCGTACACGTCATCATTACGCAACGTTTTCAAGAAAAAAGTCCCGGGAAATTTAAAATTGCAATTTAGTAAACTAAAAAGGCCGTATTGGCATGTGTTGCAATGTTAATATTTCATCATTGATATATAAACTATCAGACTGCGTGATGGGTAGTAGTGGGTTTCAGTAGGCCTTTAATCAAATGGTGGAATTGTCATTTTCCTGTGTATCTCCGACTTACTTCCTGTTCCTGTCCACGGTGCAAATAATTCTGGGTAATGTAGTATTAAGGATGTAATGTACTTCCTATTTTACATGCATTTATATATTTATTTAACATGTATTCACCCAGTGTTAGACAATTAAGAATATATTTTCCTTCACAATACTGACCAAGCAAAGAGGCAGCATTTACATGTTAAGGATGTTGAAGTGAAATGATTATCTCTCATCATCTCTCATTTACCAACCGAAAATAGTGCTATAAATCGCTCTCAACAGTTCACAAATGCTCTTAACATGTGGGGGTAAATGTGTTGAAACATAATTGAATGTTTAAAATTGACAAACACTTTTCAGGCCAAAAACATACACAGAGAAAGTATGCAACTTGTGGACAACAAAGCAGACAGCAGACAAAAAGGAAGACTGAGGGTGTTTTTTCTTATACAGTAAGCCATCCATCCATTTTCTGCTCCGCAGGAAAGCTCGAGCCAATCCCAGCTGCCTTCCGGTTGGAGGTGGGGTAAACCCTAGACTGGTCGCCTGCCAATTGCAGTAGTTATTACTCTTATTTAGTCTAATTAATTAAAACAGTAATGATCTCTGAGTATGTGCTTTTACTGCAGTCAAGTTCTACTTCTAAGTCCATGTAATACAAAACAATCAAAAAAATCAATACAGTAATTGTTGTAAACCTGTTGCATGTTAAGGTTAATATTACAATGAATATGTATTTATTAATTTTAGTTTTTTTTACACGTTTTTTTTCCAGCCCTTCAGGCAAAACATATTGTTGATGTGCAACCCCCGTTTCCATATGAGTTGGGAAATTGTGTTAGATGTAAACATAAACGGAATACAATGATTTTCAAATCATTTGCAACTCATATTCAGTTGGATATGCTACAAAGACAATATATTTAATGTTCAAACTGATAATTTTTTTTTTTTTTGCAAATAATCATTTACTTTAGAATCTGATGTCAGCAACACGTGACAAAGAAGTTGGGAGAGGTGGCAGTAAATACTGATGAAGTTGAGGAACGCTCATCAAACACTTATATGGAACATCCCACAGCTGTGTAGGCTAATTGGGAACAGTTGGGTGCCATAATTGAGTATAAAAGCAGCTTCCATGAAATGCTAAGTAATTCACAAACAAGGATGGGGCGAGGGTCACCACTTTGTAAGCAAATTGTCGAACAGTTTTAGAACAACATTTCTCAACGAGCTATTGCAAGGAATTTTGGGAATTTACCATCTATGGTCCATAAAATCATCAAAAAGTTCAGACAATCTGGAGAAATCACTGCACGTAAGCGATGATATTACGTGATCCCTCAGGGGGTACTGCATCAAAAACCGACGTCAGTGTGTAAAGGATATCACCACATGGTCTCAGGAACACTTAATAAAACCACTGTCAGTAACTACAGTTTGTCGCTACATCTGTAAGTTCAAGTTAAAACTCTACTATGCAAAGCCAAACCCATTTATCAACAATATCCTGAAACGCCGCCGGCTTGGCTGGGCCCGAGCTCACCTAAGATGGACTGATACAAAGTGGAAAGGTGTTCTATGGTCTGACGAGTTCACAGAATATGGTGTCCTCCAGAACAACGAGGAAAAACCCCATTCGGATTGTTATAGGCGCAAAGTAGAAAAGTCAGCATCTGTGATGGTATGGGGGTGTATTAGTGCCCAAGGCATGCGTAACTTACACATCTGTGAAGGCCCCATTATTGCGGAAAGGTCCATACAGGTTTTGGAGCAACATATGTTGTCATCCAAGCAACGTCATCATGGAGGCCCCTGCTTTTTTCAGCAAGACAAGTGTTACAACAGCGTGGCTTCATAAAAAAAGAGTGCAGGTACTTTCCTGGCCCGACTGCAGTCCAGACCTGTCTCCCATCGAAAATGTGTGGCGCATTATGAAGCGTAAAATACGACCCTGGACTGTTGAACGACTGAAGCTCTACATAAAACAAGAATGGGAAAGAATTTCATTTTCAAAGCTTCAACAATTACTTTCCTCAGTTCCCAAATATATATTGAGTGTTGTTAAAAGAAAAGGTGATGTAACACAGTGGTGAACACGTCATTTCCCAACTACTTTGGCACGTGTTGCAGCCATGAAATTCTAAGTTAATTATTATTTGCAAAAAAAAAATAAAGTTTATGAGTTTGGACATCAAGTATCTTGTCTTTGTAGTGCATTCAATTGGGTTGAAAAGGATTTGCAAATTATGTATTCCGTTTATATTTACATCTAACACAATTTCCCAACTCATATGGAAACGGGGTTTGTAGATGGTCATATGTGCTGTGCAGATTCACTTCTCTTGTTGCCTTATTTTTATTTGACTTTATCAAATTGATTTATTTAATGTTTGGCATGGGGGATATAAAGATAGAAGGAAAAAAAGAAACGGGGAGGGATTACAGGGACAAGGGGGGATAAGACAAAGAGACACAAAGTAAAAGGAGGACAAAATCATATTTGTATATATTGTATTTGCATACAATATATACAATATGATACCAAAAATTAGGACAAAGAAGCAGTTAGTGAAGCAGATATTAATACCACAAAAATGGCAATGAACATTATTACACTATAAATGGAGCAATAAAAATACCAATAAAAAAAAAACAGTATTGATAATGATCAATAGTTACCTCTATTATCAACATAACAATTGCTTCAAATGCAATAATACATAAATGTAATGAATACTTGAATGGAGCGGACAAATTAACCCTATAAATTGTTATAGTAAAAATAGGTGAAACTTTGGCAGTGTGTCATTCTTCAACCGACCTCGAATAAAACATAATTATGTTTTTGTGTGTGTGTGTATATGTGCATGTATATGTACAGTGGGATGGTTTCCTGCTGGCTGTGTTGGATCCATTATGGATTGAACTTTCACAGTATCATGTTAGACCCGCTCGACATCCATTGCTTTCATCCTCTCCAAGGTTCTCATAGTCATCATTGTCACCGACGTCCCACTGGGTCATCATTGTCACCGACGTCCCACTGGGTGTGAGTTTTCCTTGCCCTTATGTGGGCCAACCGAGGATGTCGTAGTGGTTTGTGATGTGGTTTGTGCAGCCCTTTGAGTCACTAGTGATTTAGGGCTATATAAGTAAACAGTGATTGATTGATTGATATACGTTTGTATAGTGAATGTGTATTTATGTGTATACAGTATATTTACGTGTGTATATACCAATGTATGTGCGTATGTATGTATGCATGTACATACAGTATGTATGAATATACGTCAGTATGTACAATGTGTTTGCGCATGTATTAGCGTATAAATCTGTATGTTTGTATGCACAATATATTTGTCCCCCAGTATGTGGAGAAGCCAAAGAACAGCCTCAGCCACTCAGAAAGCTAAACCCAAAATGGCAGGTGCAGTGCCCAGGCAACAAGCGACCAGTGGCCCCACTCGGGTAGGCCGGCCAGCGACAGGACCCCCAGGACCGGGCCAACCATGCCACCGGCAGCAGGCCATAGACAGACGTACCCGGTTGGGGACAAGGCACGGGAAAAGCAAGAGACAACCAACCCTCAAGCCAGGAAGAGACCACACCCCGCAAGGGCCCACAGAGTACCTGCAGCCAGATGGACATAGTACATCCAGCAACTGCCACGACTGAGCCTCCCCCTAATGGAGAGAAAAAAAAAGAACAACAAAAGGAGACCACAGTCAGGCTTGCTACTGATAGTTTGGTCATGTTTGGGTTTTCCTGTGTTGGTGTTTTAATTCCTGTTCCTAGTTTTTACTTTTGTTTAGAATCCCTTCCTTTCCTCATGCTCTTGTTTAGTCAGTATTTATGGTTTTGGGCGATATAGCTCGGTTGGTTGAGAGGCCATGCCAGCAACTTGAGGGTTCCAGGTTCGATCCCAGGTTCGATCCCCCCTACGCCGTCCTGGTCACTGCCGTTGTGTCCTTGGGCAAGACACTTTACCCACATGCTCCCTGTGCCACCTACACTGGTTTAAATGTAACTTAGAAATTGGATTTCACGATGTAAAAGCGCTTTGAGTCACTAGAGAAAAGCGCTATCTAAATATAATTCACTCCACTTTGGTCTCTGAGTTTTGAAGCACCTTTACTTTTTGTTCCATGTTTTGTCAGCACACCTGATTCTCTTGAATTAGTTAAATTTGGTTCCACCTGGGTCCCTCCTTCAGTACTGGATCATTTTACTTTGTAGACTATTGCTTGGTGTGCTGTAATTGTTTATTCCCTGCTTCCTGTGACAGTTAAATTAGTTGTACCTGCATTCTGCCTGCTATTCTCTGCATCCATGGCGTCACGCTGCAAGCAATGTTCACCAAACCATGACACAGACACACACGGCCACTACACCAGCAGCTCGTTGCCGCACAACATCGCAACACCCAGCAGGCCCCCGTCAAGCAGGGCACCCGAGGGGCCCCATACACGCAGCCCGACCGCAGCGGCCCAGAACAAAGAAATGCAAGGCATTCTAAGTCGTAACAATCCCAAAAAAGCTAGCAGAATCCCAGAATTTAATAGATTAGTGTTGGCTGCGAAGTTGATTGTCGAATCAGACTCCTCTAAATTAATCGTCAACTAAGACGTTTCAAAAGAAAATCTTAGAGGTTCAAGTGCAGATTTGGACTTTTAAGGGTAATGGTCATGGCTTGTCATGAGTTAAAATGCTTTGGCTCTTGTTACATCTCTTTGAGTTCGATACAACGCAGAAACGAATGTATGTAGTATGACAAATGCTCTCCAAAATCCATCCATCCAGTCATCCATCTTATTCCGCTTATCCGAGGTTGGGTCGTAGGGGCAGCAGCGTAAGCAAGGAAGCCCAGACTTCCCTCTCCCCAGCCTCTTTTTCCAGCTCCTCCCGGGGGATCTCCAGACGTTCCCAGGCCAGCCGGGAGACATAGTCTTCCCAACGTGTCCTGGGTCTTCACCGTGGCCTCCTACCGGTCGGACGTGCCCGAAACACCTCCATAGGGAGGCGTTTGGATGGCATTCTGACCAGATGCCCGAACCACCTCATCTGGCTCCTCTCAATGTGGAGGAGCAGCGGCTTTACTTTGAGCTCCTCTGGATGACAGAGTTTCTCCCCCTATATCTAAGGGAGAGCCCCGACACCCGGCGGAGGAAGCTGATTTCGGCCCCTTGTGCCTGTGATCTTGTCCTTTCGGTCATAACCCAAAGCTCATGACCTTAGGTGAGGATGGGAACGTAGATCGACCGGTAAATTGAGATCTTTGCCTTCCAGCTCAGCTCCTTCTTCACCACAACGGATAGTTACAGCGTCCGCTTTACTAAAGATGCCGCACCGATCCGCCTGTTAACCTCACGATCCACTCTTCCCTCACTCGTGAGGTACTTGAAGTCCTCCACTTAGGGCAAGATCTCCTCCCTAACCCGGAGATGGCACGCCACCCTTTTCCGGGCAAAAACCATGGACTCGGACTTGGAGGTGCTGATTCCCATCCTATTCGCTTCACACGCGGCTCCGAACCGATCCAGTGAGAGCTAAAGATCTTGGCCTTATGAAGCCATCAGGACCACATCATCTGCAAAAAGCAGAGACCTAATCCTGCAGCCACCAAACCAGATACCCTCAACAACGCTGACTGAGCCCAGAAATTCTGTCCATAAAAGTTATGAACAGAATCGGTGACAAAGGGCAACCTTGGCGGAGTCCAACCCTCACTAGAAACGGATCCGACTTACTGCCGGCGATGCGGACCAAGCTCTGACACTTTTCATACAGGGAGCGGACCGCTACAATCAGACAGTCCGTTACCCCACTCTCTGAGCACTCCCCACAGTACACGGTCGAAGGCCTTCTCCGAGTCCACAAAGCCCATGTAGACTGGTTGGGCAAACTCCCTTGGACCCACCAGGACCCTGCCGAGAGTATTGAGCTGGTCCACAGTTTCACGACCAGGACGAAAACCTCACTGTTCCTCCTGAATCCAAAGTTCGACTATCCGACGAAGCCTCCTCTCTAGTACACGTGAATAGACCTTACCGGGAAAACTGAGGAGTGCGATCCCACGATAGTTGGAACACCCCCTCCGGTTCCCCTTCTTAAAGAAAGGAACCACGGAACCACCACCCCGGTCTGCCAATCCAGATGTACCGCCCCTGATGTCCCCGTGATGTTGCACAGTCTTGTCAACCAAGACACAGATTCCCCAGGCACTGCTGCCTCTTATGAAGACGTGTTGGTAGGATTGAGGAGGTCTTTGAAGTATTCCCTCCACCTATCCACAATATCCGCAGTAGAGGTCAGCAGAACACCGTGCTCTCCAAAATAATCTTTCTCATTTTGAAGAAATAACATTAAAATAACTATTTGTGACTTGTAAATGTGATAAAAAAAAATGAAACACGTTTACTTGACCCACTTCCTGGGAAACTTATTATGGAGCTGTTTGTAATACTAGGACCATCAGTGCTAAATATCATTAGTTAAGTGAAACGTTAAGTTAATTTAACTTAACGTTTCACTTTCAAAACAGCTGTTATTCATCCTCTGTTCAAATATATATATATATATATATATATATATTAGAGATGTGCGGATAGGCAATTATTTCATCCGCAACCGCATCACAAAAGTCGTCATCCACCCGAACATACATTTAATCAAAACCACACCCGCCCGCCACCCGCCCGTTGTTATATATCTAATATACACGATGCAAGGCATTAGTGAGGTTAGAAAGCTTTTGCCTGTTAAAGAAAGGAGACTGATCTAATGCAGCAGAGATATTAATGCGTGCCACGCATTAATATCTCTTGGCCACGCATTAGTGGCTAAGATATATTAATGGTTGATAATATCATTTATCATTATTATAATATTATTGTCATTTCCATTAAGAAAGTGTTGACTGTTGTTTCCAATGCCCTCTTTGTGTGCGCAGTAGCGGCAAGCAGAACGATGCTTTTAAGAAGTTAAAAAAATGTTTTAGAAAGACTAGGCCTATATTTTCGTTAGGTAAAAAAAATGTTCTGAATTCATTTCAATGAATAATAACTTGTTAACGTTATAATGCTCAAATAAACGGCCGTGACAAACAAAGCAGGCTAAATAGCCTTACATTGTAGCCAATCGGAGATGCGCTTCACTTGAAAGCGAGGCCAAATAATTAAAACACTGTAGTAGATCTCGAATAGAAAAAAAAACACAATAAACAACGCAATTGCCTTAATTCCTTTGCATTGTAGTGCGCCCAAACAACACGTAACCATCAAAATTATTCAGCTGACCGAACTCAATATAGGTTAGACATGGGCTTATTTTGTATAGCCTAGGTAACGTAGACTAATTCATTTAACATATCCAACCGTATGTCTACTTATTTTATTTTTTTTATTAGCCTGCAGGAATAAAATGGCATCTACAGTGCCAAGATTCAGGCGAGAGCGCCTGGCCTCTAAAATGCGGCCTGTTGCGCTGAAGGAGCGCTCACTTGCGGCACTTGTTGCAAAGAGTAAGGCTCATTTTTCGTATGTGGGTAACAACATTTAACTATGTTTATATATTTCCGAATTGGTTCAACCGCCACCCGCCCGAATCTATTTAAAATCTATTTGCGCATCTCTAATATATGTATATATATATATATATATATATATATATATATATATATATATATATATATATATATATATATATATATATATATATTTGTGTTGCAAGGGGTTCTGGGTATTTGTTGACCTGTATGGCTGTTGATCAAGTATGTCTGGCATTCACTCGTGTGTGTAAAAAGTCATATACATTATTCGACTGGGCCGGCACACCGTTTGTATGGAGGAGAAGCAGACGTGATGACAGATTGTAGAGGACGCTAAAGGCAGTGCCTTTAAGGCACGCCCCCAATATGGTGTCCGGGTGTAAATCGTGAGAATGGTTTCCCCGCGAGATTATGCTGATGACAACCAACTCTACAAGCCCTTAAAGCTGACCAACACGCCAGATTGTAGTCACCTGGAGGCGTGTATTAATGAAATCAAACAATGGATTTGCAGCAACTTTTTGGATCCTAAAGGTGAGGTTCACTTTTTTGGATCCCAATGAAAGGCATGACAATGGAGGATTTTTATATATTTTTTTTGCATTCTAAATAGTAAATACATTTGATCAAAAGTCCACTTACAATGGAGCCAATGGGAGCCACTCTATTCTGCCTATGAATGCCTTAACAAAACATCCAAACACTTCCATTAAGGTTTTATATAGATACTGTAATTATTTATGTAATGTAGTAACAGGCACATTTATAATAACATTGATACATGATACATCACAATTTCCAGTTTCTCTTTTCAACAAAAGAGTAGGAAGAAGCAGAATTTATTTAATCCTACCCCTTTTCTATTATGTAGCAATTTCTAACACTTTTGTTCACGTCCTTTTATTCACAATATATTCTATGAATAATAACACAACAATAGTAATAATAATAATAATAATTAGTTGTATTTCATAGGGTAAAATAAATCAGATTATCAACAACTTCAGAATGTTTATCATGATTCTTCTTCTTTGCACACTTTAAGTTAGAACAGTTTTATTTTTAAACTGGATCATACTAGTACATTGTTTTAGATATTTACTTAATCCATTCCATAATTTAATTCCACATACCGATATACTAAAGGTTTCAAGTGTTGTATAAGCATACAAGAGTTTTAAGTGACATCTTTCTCTAAGATTATATTCCTTCTCTTTTGTTGAGAAGAATTGTTGTCCATTCTTGGTTAGCAGGTTGTATTTTGCTTTGTGCATAATATTAGCTGTTTGCAAATTCACTATATCGTGGAATTTCAATATTGTTTATTCAATAGATGAAGGGCTCTGAGTGTTCTCTATATCTAACATTATGTATCTTTCTAACTGATATTTTTTGTAACACAGTTCATAAATGAAGTTACTTTTGTAGTTATTTGCCTATTTTTCTGCACAATAACTCACATATGGTAACACTAGCGAGCAGTAGAGAATATTAAGTGATTTTTGGTCCAATACATATTTAGCTTTATTCATTACTGATGCATTTTTTGCCATATTATGTTGTATATTATATATATGGCTTCACGGTGGCAGAGGAGTTAGTGCGTCTGCCTCACAATACGATGGTCATGAGTATTCTGGGGTTCAATCCCGGGCCCGGTGTCTTTCTGTGTGGAGTTTGCATGTTCTCCCCGTGAATGCGTGGGTTCCCTCTGGGTACTCCGGCTTCCTCCCACTTCCAAAGACATGCACCTGGGGATAGGTTGATTGGCAACAGTAAATTTGCCCTAGTGTGTGAATGTAAGTGTGAATGCTGTCTGTCTATCTGTGTTGGCCCTGCGATGAGGTGGCGACTTGTCCAGGGTGTACCCCGCCTTACACCCGATTGTAGCTGAGATAGGCACCAGCGCCCACCGCAACCCCAAAGGGAATAAGCGGTAGAAAATGGATGGATGCATGTTGTATATTTTTTAATGAGAGTTTCAGTTCATTTTGTCATCAAGCATTACACCTAAAACATTTGATGTCCTTTACTCTTTCAATTTCTATTCAGTCTATTTGTATTTGTGCTTGACTTTCTCTTCTACTGTTACCGAATTACATTATTTTAATTTTACTAAGGTTTAAGTATAGTCTTTTTTTTATCAAACCACCTGTTTAATTTATTAATTTCTTCTGTTATTGTTTGTATTAGCTTCTGTGTAACCCATTAACCATTTAACGCATTTCCTAAAAATCCTTTATTATGTTATTATTCAGAGTTAGAGGATTTTCTATATTTTCCTACATACTTATCAGATATTCTTCGTAATATTTTGTTGCTTTTCTCAAATCTTTTTTAAGTTGTCTTATTACTTTTTCCAGGTCTGCTTTGTGTTCTAGTCTTCCAATTTTCTGTCATGGACTATTTTTTTAGCATCATGTCTCCCATCATGTCCTGTGTCCAAACATCAAGTTTTTGTCACGGCACACACACTGTCTGCTTCTCGCTCCGCTGCGGGAACACCCAGAGGCTCTGCTGTGAGCCAAGCAAGACATGCCCCCACGCTTGTTGCGCAAACCGCGCAGCCACAGCCGGTGGCAATCTCTAAACAACACACCGGGGACTAATGAGAGGCGACAGGATAAAGAGCCTCGCCGCTGATCTCTTCTCGTCGGAACGTAGCCCTGGTTACAGTAAGCTCTCAGGTCTCTGGCTTCCCTCCTGTGCTTTCTCTCTTGCTCGTTTTTGTCATCTCCTGTTCTCTCAGCCTTCGTGTCTCAGTCGTTGCCTTGCACTTCCACCCGGATACTGATTGCCTTCCCCGATTCTCGACCCCTCACCCGGATTTGGACCTTTGACGTCTCTCTCCTGCCCCACGGACCTTGCTTGGATCACAAACCCTTTTGGATCTTCCCCTCTGGACTTGGATGCTGCCACAACCAACACGCACCTTCAACAAACCCTTGGTAATTCACATTGTGTTAATTTCCACACACATAGTTTCATACACACGCCATGTATTCATTAAAGGCTCAACAAAACCCACTGAGCTATACCTCCTGTTGCTGTGCCATCTCCTTCCCATTGTGTCCTCTCCAGAGAATCTTTTGTTTTGATGACACCGAATGTTTCTGTATTTTAGTTTTTTTTAGATTTTGACCTCGCAACAGCTAGCTAAAGTTAGTTGCTTCTTTCGCAACTTGCAACACTTTTAACGTCTTGATTTAAAGAATTTCGTCCCTTGCACCGTTCAGAGATCAACTTGAGGTGTCAGCCTGTCAATTTGTATCTGTCTGTGTTGTCTGACGCACTTTAAAACAGCTTGAAACTCTCGCCGTATCTTCCGGTTGCTAGGCAACCACTTTAAATTGCGGTGGGGGTCATTGGCTTGATGAGGTTGACGGCTCTTCCAACTCGCCTTATTTTAATGGATCAATGCCACTTGCCAGACCAAAATATGTTAGAAGATTCCAGGTAACTTTTCTGCGGCTGTGATCACAAATCAGTGGTCAAAAATCTTTAAATGTATCAAAAACCCCTATTGCAAAATCGGAACCTTTTTATTTGCGTCCTCTCCCATTGACAAGAAGTGATGACACGGAAGTGATGACCATACTTGCCAACCCTCCCGATTTTTCCGGGAGACTCCTGAACTTCAGTGCACCTCCCGAAAATCTCCCGGGGCAACCATTCTCCCGAATTTCTCCCGATTTCCAACCGGACAACACACTCAAAAAAATTACTCATTGGATGAACTCAATTAAAATGTGTTGCCCCAATTCAAAATTAGTACATTCTCACAATACAATGAAAATGAGTTAATCCATTTATTTTTTAGCAAATAAAGCTTGACTAATTTTATTGCAATATCTAAGCGAATTCTATTTACATTTGTCAGACTATTTTTTTTACAAATACAGCTAAAATTAAATTAGTATGGTTACTAAGTGAAATTGTTTCATATGTGCCCAACTCAAAATTGACTGGAAATTAAGCAAGCTAAAAATCACCCTTGATGCCATAAAAACACATCAGACAAAACCTGGTTGGTAATTTTAATGTAGAATAATCCTTTTTTCAACAATCTTGAAAATAACACCACAAGATGTCAAAGTTACTTGCAAACACAAATCAAAATGTTCCGTTTGAGTGAAAACAAAACATCAAGAAGTCAATTTTACATAAAGATGTCAGATATTCGTACCAACACAGACCAATTACGTAGTTTTATATAAACAAAGATGTCAAATGTACTTGATGCAAAGCACACAGAACTCAGTCTTGGATATAAAACACCAAGAAACAGTTTTACCTTTCCTTAAATAAATTGAGGCAAACTTTGCGAGAAATGGTTCTCCAAAATAGCTCAAAGTGGTGTAAAATTAACACTCAGCACCACAAAGGAAACTGCAAAAACACATTTGAGTCCTGCGAAAGTGTGCTAATGTAACCATTAGCCTTAATGTACTAGAGTTCCATCCATCCATTTTCTACCGCTTGTCTCTTTTGGGGTTGCTGGAGCCTATCTCAGCTGCATATAATAAAGAAAAGAAAGGCAACCACAAAATTCCCATGGATCAAATTGGCAACAAACACAAATAAATAAGAAAAACTTAATCACAGACCAGGAATCTGATATTAATGGGATGCTAGTAGCAAATATCCTTTGAATGTAAGCAAGTAAAAACAAAACATGAGAACAGTATTAGCTATTCAAGAAAATAAAAAAAAAATCCAAAATCTTCCATCAAATTTAATCCATTTATCCTGAGTTGTGTGATGAAACGGAGGAAAGAAATGGATGCGAGCAGTGTGGAAGGTAGTCACACTAAAACGGGGAGGTAAAGTTCATCCAGTCTAAACCCCCCGTAATCGCTCTCCACTCTCCATGACTGCATTTCTTATGTTGATCGTGTACTTTTAGCAGTTCAGTAAACAGCCTCTTCATCCCTGAAACATTGTCAATTCTCCAATTCTCAAGTTCAAAATGTTTAAGGTCATAGATTGTCTTTAAATGGGGTGAAAATGAAGGCAAAAACAATACAACCAAAAATAAAGATCCGATGATGAACTTCGTCATCAAGTGTTCACCTCTCATGCAAACAACTTGATTTTCAGCTGCTGTATCTTTGTGTTCAGTTTGTGACCATCCAAGTTAATTAGTATCTTCTGGAAAAACTCAAATGTGCACTTGAAGTTGTCTGGAAAGCTTAGATCAAGGGCATAATTGAGACCAAACATCATTATAATCCCCATGATGACGGTGTCCACGTTGCTCAGGACTTTGATGCCCTCAATAACAACTCCAACATCCTCTGGCTCCCTATCGCCATCTCCACGAATTATGTACTGTATATCCCCATGACTGTGAGGGCAATGTCCTTCACTGCATCCTCAGTGGCGGAGGCTTGAACAACACAAAAACAGAAAGGGTAAAATGCTGAACACCACTAGCAGAAAATGAATTAGCTTCTTTTTTTTTTTTTTTTTTAAAGTCCTCATTGCTAGTCAAATCAATCATTTATGCATTAAGAGTTAAATGTGATTGGAAAATTAACCATATATATATACACAGACACATATACATAAATATATATATATATATATGTATATATATATATATATATATATATATATATATATATATATATATATATATATATATATATATATATATATATATATACACACACATATATACTTATATATATATATATATATATATATATATTTATACATCTATATATCAATCAATCAATGTTTACTTATATAGCCCTAAATCACTAGTGTCTCAAAGGGCTGCACAAACCACAACACAAACCACTACGACATCCTCGGTAGGCCCACAAAAGGGCTAGGAAAACTCACACCCAGTGGGACGTCAGTGACAACGATGACTATGAGAACCTTGTACAATATATATATATATATATATATATATATATATATATATATATATATATATATATATATATATATATATGAAATAGCATAATGTTTGAAATTGGCCCGTAAATAACTTCAGTAAGCAGTCATGAACATAATGCAATTGCTGCAACATGATAATTTAGACCAGTGGTTCTCAAATAGGGGTACGCATACCCCTGGGGGTACTTGAAGGTATGCCAAAGGGTACGTGAGATTTTTTAAAAATATTCTAAAAAATAGCAATAATGCAAAAATCATTTATAAATATATGTATTGAATAATACTTCAACAAAATATGAATGTAAGTACATAAACTGTGAAAAGAACTGCAACAATGCAATATTCAGTGTTGACAGATTGATTTTTTCATAAATATTGATGTTAAAGATTTCTTTTTTTGTAAATAAATGCTTAGAATGAAGTTGATGAATCCAGATGGATCTCTATTACAATCCCCAAAGAGGGCACATTAAATTGAGGATTACTTCTATGTGTAGAAATCTTTATTTATAATTGAATCATTTGTTTATTTTTCAACAAGTTTTTATTTATTTGTATTTATTTTTTTCAAATAGTTCAAGAAAGACCACTAAAAATGAGCAATATTTTGCACTGTTATACAATTTTATAAATCAGAAACTGATAACATAGTGCTGTATTATACTTCTTTATCTATTTTTTTCAACCAAAAATGCTAGGTGGTACTTGAATTAAAAAAATGTTCACAGGGGGTACATCACTGAAAAAAATTTGAGAACCACTGCTTTAGGCAACCGCATCCCTATAGAGATGGACCTGTGGGACATAAATAGCTGTTTACTCCACAGGGCCTCTGCCCGTTTGCCACTACCACCTTAGGAGACTTTGACTCTGTCTTTTCTTGCACCTACCAGTGCTTCCAAAAAAAAAAAAAAAAAAATTCAAAGAGCCCCATTGTTTACAAAATGGCAGTTATTCACAAAGTTGTAGTGTGTTGAGCTCAAAGGACCACAAAATATGTGAATAAAAATGGGTAACATCATTTCATGCTACTGTGTAACACAAACTATTAACTTACTAGATATTCCTTGAAGAAAGTGTCTGGATCTTCATTGAGACAGATAACAAGGCTTCTCATGATGCACTCCCTCCTGATGTCAATGTCATCACACTAAAGCAGGGGTGAAAAATCAAAACAGATTTTAGCTAAATATTGGTGCAACAGTGGCACAGGGAGAGGGGCAAGTTGACGAGAGTGTGTAAAGAAAACTAGATAAACCAATACATCTTATATATATGTATATATATATATATATATATATATATATATATATATATATATATATATATATATATATATATATCAATCAATCAATCAATCAATGTTTACTTATATAGCCCTAAATCACTAGTGTCTCAAAGGGCTGCACAAACCACTACGACATCCTCGGTAGGCCCACATAAGGGCAAGGAAAACTCACACCCAGTGGGACATCGGTGACAATAATGACCCAGTGGGACGTCGGTGACAATAATGACCCAGTGGGACGTCGGTGACAATGATGACTATGAGAACCTTGGAGAGGAGGAAAGCAATGGATGTCGAGCGGGTCTAACATGATACTGTGAAAGTTCAATCCATAACTTCCGGTTCCGGGTCAACGTGAATGACTGCTCGCTGACTGCTCTTGTTGCAAAAAAGCTAAGTATCGTTCTATCTGTGTGATTTTAACTGTTTTGCAGCTTTATTTACAACTTCTCGAACATATTTAATAGTTCAATTTAACTTGCAAATCACCCAATCTCTGTCTCACCACTTCGCCCTCAGCTAGCTAGCTGCTAAGCTAACGAGGCTAGCGGAGAAAGGCAGCGCCGGTCTGAAGGAAGCTTCTCCCCCGCCACCGTGACCACCACTTCCCGAAGACAGCTGGCACCCCACTCGGCGACGGAAAGTTTCTGTGAGTATGGCTTCCTGCGCTTCGTGCACTTTACTCATGGATAGGTTGGCTTTGCTAGAGAGCCGTGTCCGCCAGTTAGAGCAGTGTAATTTCGTAACTTTAGATGTTGCGGACACATCTGCTAGCGTTAGCTGTAGCGAGCTAACTAGCCCAGCTTGTAGCCGCCCTAACCGGCCTACAAGCTACGGTGTACCGGTTGAGACGCATAATAGATTTAGCCCTTTAGCTAGTCCTACACCCCAGTCTACCGGGCACCACACTTTAGTCATAGGGGACTCCATCACCCGAAACATAAAGCTTAGCAAACCAGCCACAATTAAGTGTATTCCCGGGGGCAGAGCACCTGACATTGAAGCTAATCTTAGGGAGCTAACTCGCAACAGGTCTAGTAAACACGTACGGCAGGCTAACCGCACCACTAGTTATGCGAATATAGTAATACACGTTGGCTCCAATGACGTTAGGATGAGACAATCAGAGATTACAAAGAGAAATATAGCCAGGGCTTGTAATCTCGCCAGAAAGATGTCCAGGCGTCGAGTAATTGTCTCTGGCCCCCTGCCTGGGAGAGGCAATGATGAGAGATATAGCAGATTAGTCTCTCTTAACAAGTGGCTGGATAGCTTCTGCAGACAACAGGGATTAACTTTTATTGATAATTGGCCCTTTTTCTGGGGCAAACCTGGCTTGCTGAGGAGAGACGGCCTTCACCCTAACCAGGAAGGCGCTATCCTCTTGTCTCGGAAGATAGACTTCGCATTGAGCCACATTTGACTAACTGCACTAGAGCAAGCCCGGTCACAGGCAATTACAGAGCCTGCTAGCCAGGGTATGGAGTCAGTTAAGCTGGAACTAGCCAGCGCCAGGCTGGATGATCCCTGTACACATAGCAATTTTCGTAGAATAATACACAACTCACAAAATGTTTTTTCTACTGTGTCTATGACTACGTCAGAGTTAGACATGCGTTCTACTGAGGTGGCAAATTATGATGCGTTCAGTTTATCGCAGCACCAAGTAGACAATCTGAAAATTCCCGTCATATCAATTCCTAGATATGGTCGTAATTATTTTAAGTACACTGCGCATAATAAACGCAAAATTATTATTATTGCTACTACGGATAATTTTATCAACAACTCCTTAAAACAGCCCACTACCTATAATATGGGCTTTCTAAACATCAGATCTTTGTCTCCCAAAACGTTATTAGTCAATGAGGTCATTAGAGACAACAACCTTAACGTCATCGGTCTTAGCGAAACCTGGCTTAAACCAGACAACTTTTTTGCGATAAATGAGGCATCCCCTCCTAACTATACGAATGCGCATATTGCCCGTCACCTCAAAAGGGGAGGGGGTGTCGCACTAATATACAACGAAAACTTTAACTTTAGTCCTAACTTAAATAATAAATATAAATCGTTTGAGGTGCTTTCTATGAAGTCTGCCACACCTCTGCCTCTGTGCCTGGCCGTTATCTACCGCCCCCCAGGGCCCTATTCTGACTTTATTAGTGAATTCTCAGTTTGTTGCTGATCTAGTGACGCACGCCGATAATATAATTATAATGGGGGACTTTAATATCCATATGAATACCCCATTGGACCCACCGTGCGTGGCGCTCCAGACTATAATTGATAGCTGTGGTCTTACACAAATAATAAATGAACCGACGCATCGCAGCGGTAATACGATAGACCTAGTGCTTGTCAGAGGTATCACCGTTTCCAAAGTTATGATACTCCCGTATACTAAAGTAATGTCCGATCATTACCTTATAAAATTCGAAGTTCAGACTCATGTTCGGCAAGCTAATAATAATAATAACTGCTATAGCAGCCGCAACATTAATGCTGCCACAACGACGACTCTTGCGGACCTACTGCACCTCGGTAATGGCACCGTTCCCAAAGTATGTGGGCTCTATTGATAACCTCACTAACAACTTTAACAACGCCCTGCGCGAAACCATTGATAGTATAGCACCGCTATAGAGCGTTTTCCGTTCGGGCTCCAGTACTCTGGAATGCCCTCCCGGTAACAGTTCGAGATGCTACCTCAGTAGAATCATTTAAGTCTCACCTTAAAACTCATCTGTATACTCTAGCCTTTAAATAGACCTCCTTTTTAGACCAGTTGATCTGCCGCTTCTTTTCTTTCTCCTATGTCCCCCACTCCTTTGTGGAGGGGGTCCGGTCCGATGACCATGGATGAAGTACTGGCTGTCCAGAGTCGAGACCCAGGATGGACCGCTCGTCGGGACCCAGGATGGACCGCTCGCCTGTATCGGTTGGGGACATCTCTACGCTGCTGCTCCGCTTGAGATGGTTTCCTGTGGACAGGACTCTCGCTGCTGTCTTGGATCCGCTTGAACTGAACTCTCGCGGCTGTGTTGGAGCCACTATCGATTGAACTTTCACAGTATCATGTTAGACCGGCTCGACATCCATTGCTTTCGGTCCCCTAGAGGGGGGGGGTTGCCCACATCTGAGGTCCTCTCCAAGGTTTCTCATAGTCAGCATTGTCACTGGCGTCCCACTGGATGTGAATTCTCCCTGCCCACTGGGTGTGAGTTTTCCTTGCCCTTTTGTGGGTTCTTCCGAGGATGTTGTAGTCGTAATGATTTGTGCAGTCCTTTGAGACATTTGTGATTTGGGGCTATATAAATAAACATTGATTGATTGATTGATAATGGATCCAACACAGTCGCGAGAGTCCAGTCCAAAGCGGATCCAACACAGCAGCGAGAGTCCCGTTCACAGCGGAGCCAGCAGGAAACCATCCCAAGCGGAGGCGGATTAGCAGCGCAGAGATGTCCCCAGCCAATACACAGGCAAGCAGTACATGGCCACCGGATCGGACCGGACCCCCTCCACAAGGGAGAGTGGGACATAGGAGAAAAAGAAAAGAAACGGCAGATCAACTGGTCTAAAAAGGGAGTCTATTTAAAGGCTAGAGTATACAGATGAGTTTTAAGGTGAGACTTAAATGCTTCTACTGAGGTGGCGTCTCGAACTGTTACCGGGAGGGCACTCCAGAGTACTGGAGCCCGAAATGAAAAAGCTCTATAGCCCGCGGACTTTTTTTGGGCTTTGGGAATCACTAACAAGCCGGAGTCCTTTGAACGCAGATTTCTTGCCGGGACATATGGTACAATACAATCGGCAAAATAGGATGGAGCTAGACTGTGTAGTATTTTATACATAAGTAGTAAAACCTTAAAGTCACATCTTAAGTGCACAGGAAGCCAGTGCAGGTGAGCCAGTACAGGCGTAATGTGATCAAACTTTCTTGTTCTTGTCAAAAGTCTAGCAGCCGCATTTTGTACCAACTGTAATCTTTTAATGCTAGACATGGGGAGACCCAAAAATAATACGTTACAGTAGTCGAGGCGAGACGTAACAAACGCATGGATAATGATCTCAGCGTCTTTAGTGGACAGAATGGAGTGAATTTTAGCGATATTACGGAGATGAAAGAAGAAACACTTGATCTGAAAAACATTAATCTGAAAAATATTCAATATATATATATATATATATACACAATATATATATATACACACACAATATATATATATATATATATATATATATACATAATATATATATATATATATATATATATATATATATATATATATATGTATATATATATATATCAATATATATAATAATAAATGTAGAGTACATATACATATATATCACATATACAGTATATAATAAATAAATAAATATATATATATATGTGTGTATATATATAGATATACATTCATACATATAATACATATACATATATATATATATATATATATATATATATATATATATATATATATATATATATATATATATATATATATATATGTTAAGCACATTTGAAAAATAATGACAATACAAATGTCCATCTCATTTGACATAAACATAAAATAATTGACTATGTTCACTGCACATGAATAGTACCGTAGATTGCATAAGAGTATGGTGGTCAAAAAAAACAACATACATGCGTCACATGGAGCATCAGTCAACTATACTGTGCGCGATGTATCAGTAAAGCCTTTCAAGCACTGTTTTAAACCTTCTCATTTTTCTTCTACAACTATCCGACACGCCATTTCTGACAAACTGAGTCCAATATCAACATTTGAATAACATGTTTATTTAATTTTGTTGATTATTGCATTCTGAGAACCAGCGTCCACTGCCGTGGAAATTTGTGATTTGCATTTTTTATGTGTAACTCTTATGAAAAAATTAACCAGAGACAAATGTCTACTGCAGTGGAAACTGTTTTCTCAGGAGAAAAGCAATACAACAAAATTGTTCGGACAGCGTCAGATAATCTGTCAGAACCAAATGGAGATGAAAAGGGAGCATTGTATGTAGGTCTGTAGTTTTAATCCTGTTCTCTTTTTTGTATTTGTCATCTTCTCCCTATAATATTCCCACAAAATTACAAATACCTCTATGGTAATCCCACGTCAGCGTGACCCACATTGCACCTCCTCATCTGTATGAGTCTGACATTGGTGGGACGTGTCCATTTGGACGGCGGCCATGAGACAGTTAATCAAAATTAGAGTCTGATAGGAAGCAATCAAATCTCATCCTTTGTAAAAGTGCTCAAATGTTCAGTAGCGCAGATTTATAGTTTATAGTGCTCTTGGATTACTGGACCTGAAAAGCATAATCCTGCTTTATTGCGTTTTATGTTAATGCATTGGATTAGATGAGATAGGATGCGACAGTAGACTGCCCTCTAGTGATTAAACATTTGTATGTAAATACTGTATTTATGAATGTACATTTATAGTAGGGATTGGCGATATTGATTGCAATCTGTAAAATGACATTTACTGCAGCCGCCTGCGATAACATTACATATCACAATAAATTATCTGGTACATACATAAATGATACAAACTGCTGACGTATGATGTAACATTACACCATTTCCGGTTGTATTATTTTGTCAAAGTTTTTATTAACCTTCGTGCTAATTTACTGTTAACAAATGGTTACTTCCTGCTCTAACATGGTTCTATTTACACTTATGTTAAAATGTAATAAACACTTATTCTTCTGTTGTTAGGTACTTAACATTAGTTTTTACTACAAATGTGGGTATCGATCCAATATCTAGTAGTTACAGGGGCAATATTGGTCATACCAATGCGAATATTGACGCTTCAAACTTTAAAGACCATTGAACGATTCTATTTATCCACCTTTCCATTTTCTACCGCTTGTTCCGTTCGGGGTCGCGGGGGGTCGCTGGAGCCTATCTCAGCTAATCAAACAAAAACACAACATTACGTTGTAACATCCATCCATCCATTTTCTAACACTTGTCCCTTTTGGGGTTGCTGTGGGCCAATTTAGTGTTACCAATCAACCTATCCCTAGGTGCATGTTTTTGGCGGTGGGAGGAAGCCGGAGTACGCGGAGGGAACCCACGCAGTCACGGGGAGAACATGCAAACTCCACACAGAAAGATCCCAAGCTCCGGATTGAACCCAGGACTACTCAGGACCTAACAATATCAATAAAACGTTTTATTTATTTCCGTTATTTACACACAACATATTGAGCAAAATAAAGTCAATTGTGCAAAACAACTAAAGATAAGCAAAAATTACTATTGTCTTTGATTTAAACCATTTAGTTTTTGCCCTTGAAGTTGGCTTGTGTCCAGAGACCTATTTCCTGAGTTTGCAAACAATAACAAAAATGACAACAACAACAAAAAAGATTTTGTGATAACAAAAAATATATAATCACTGTCATGCCGACCATATAATGATACTATACTTTGTATCATTACTGCCGATATGCTTAACAATTTGTTCATCCTTGTTTACATTTAAGAGGTTGAGCTAAGCATTTAGCATGGCTTTTGTATCCTTTTACAGTGTGCAGTGGAGCATATTTAGGTATTATTCATCCTCCAATGATAATGGTACTGTATTTTCCGAACTATGAAGCGCACTTAAAATCTTTTTTTTTCTCAAAACTCAACAGTGCTCCTTAGATCCCGGTGCGCCTAATGTACATAATAATTCTGGTTTTGGTTACCGACCTCGAAGCAATTATTTTTGGTACATGGTGTAATGATAAGTATGACCAGTAGATGGCAGTCAATATGATGGCAATATGACTCAATTAAACAACACCAACATTTTATTTGTTTGATTGAAAATATAAAACATCACACACAGCGCTCAAAAATCTATCAAAATCGTTTAGTACGACTTTGGGAACCTATGAAATTCTTACTTATATCTGTCAGTAAACTCGCTATGAAAGCGTTAAAACATATAGTGAGTGTAGTGAGTTTACATTATTCACCCAAGGAACTCTAGTTATTAGAGAGTTCCGGTTGTTTTTTCATGGGACACATTTCCGGCATTGTTGTTGTGTCCGGATGAGGAGATGCTGCTCCGATATTGATTTAACTAAAGTCTGAATGTCAATAAAACAGTTAGCTCCATCTTTTGACACTTCTTCCACTGTAGCTCTTGCACGCTACACCGCTACAACAAAGATGACAGGGAGAAGACGCTGTCGTAAAAAAGACCACCCACAAAACGATGCATCCTGAAGCGACTGTCAGAAAGCGGCTTGAAGAAACATAACCTATGCAACATTTTGACCAAAGAACCAGCATTACATGTTATGTAGACCACAAGGAAGTGTTTTCCATATCGAAAACAAACAAAAAAAATGACTCCTTTAATGCGTCCTATAATCCAGTGCGCTTTATATATGAAAAAAGGTTTAAAAAAATTGACCGTTAATCGGCAGTGCACCTTGTAATCCGTTACCCCCTATGGTCCGGAAAATACGGTACTTTGTTTATTTTCCACCATGGAGGCAAGAATTTGTAACTCGCGCTGTGAAGGGACGTTAGCTGCTACCTTCTTAGTGATGGCGGTACATTGCGTTGAGGACGTTGTCATTTGCTTGCATTGTTGAGTTAGCTACTGAAAACTAGTAACTAGTTACAGTTACTAGTGACTTTATTTCAAAAGTAATTAAGTTATTAACTCAGTTACTAACATTAAAAAGTGAACTCTAATTTATAATAATAATAATTCACCCCTGTACAATATCCTGCCCTAATACCCTACTGTGCAATACTACTCTTCGAGTGCAATATGTCCGACACTGATTGTTATTTATTACTTTGGTACTCTTGTCTTGTTCTGTATATTGTACAGTATTTTGTATTTCTATAGTGTTTTGTATATTGTACAAGATTGCTTGTTATTTTTATTGGATAGTAGTCTGTTTATTTCAATTGTTAGTTTTTCCTTTATTACCTCTTGTTATTTATTTTACCCCATATTTGTTCCCACAACCGCACCGTAAATTGGAGTCTTTAATCTCGTTATATGCAAATATAGTAACAATAAAGTCTATTATGTTCTATTATATCCTGTTCTATTCTATTCTATTCTAATGCGTTACTGTGAAAATTTACCATTTAGTTACTTCTTTTTTTTTTTTTTAAGGCTCCCATTAATGCCATTTTAGCCTTAATTTCAGTACTGTTATTGCACTGGAGAATAATACAATCTGTTGATCAACTTGACATGAATCTGCATCAGTGAACTCTGCTAGGCAGTGTGGTCTACATACAACACACAAAGACAAAGATATGTTTCAAAGGCCCAATTTATTTCAGGCCATAACAAATTGACAAAACGACTTTAAATAGCTGCAACATACATTACAAAAGTAACAAACCGCATGATAACATCATGTCACAACATAACTGTAAACCTGGCTTCACCCAAGGAAGGCATGCATGACATACACAAAGCCTAACAAGGCCTTTTTTTCTCTCAAGGAATTCTGAAATAAAATCATGTCTTCAGAAGATCAATACTGTACTGAAACCCAGAACACTCTACGCATTTCCCCAGTTTTAGTTCAGAGATAAGGAAAGATTGGACTGGCCCACTAGGATTCCTATATATGTTTGTGAACTGTATAGTCTATACATTTAGAGTGATGTGATAATCAAACACTAGAATGAAAGAGCAACAGTATATAAAAAAAATTCAAAAAGTGTGAGTACCTTCAAGGCTGAATGATGAGCAGAGGCAGAAATTGGAATGATTTCTTCAGCTCACTTTCCATTTTTATGTACTCACTGTCCAGGTACTTGGAAAATGTTTTCCATGACATTTGCCATTTGACTCCCGATATCATGCTAATTAGCTGCCTGAAAGCGGGTGACTCCACTGTAGAAATAGCCTGCATGTCTTCTAGCACCTACGCTGCAATGGCTCTATCAATTTGTCCTGGCTGGCAGTCCCACCGTTAAAATCCAGCCGCTGTTGCTTAGGTGGTGGTGGTGGTGGAGGTGAAGTGTGTCTCTCTTTCCTAGCTTGGTCGAAGCATGTTGCTTTTGTAGGCGTTTCAGCAAATTTTATTTGATGTTTAGTAGGGCAGTAGATAGGATCTTTGATCCAAGACACAACTTACATTTTAACTAAAATGTTCTTTTCTTTGTGCTCGACAAAAGAAAAGTAGTGAGAATATATTCATGTTAAGAAACTCGACTTCGGCTCCATCATGATGTCTTGTTGTTTGTAAACACAGAAACGTAACCCCCCCCTCCAACACACACACTCTTCTCCCCCTTGTGAGACAGGAAGACTCAGAAGGACGAGATTGCAGCTCTCCAATAAAAGTATAAAACACACTCAGATCTTCTCAGTTTCTATCCGATACTACATAAACAATAACGTAATATAACGCAGTAACGTATCATGTAGTAACGGTAACTGAGTAAATGAATATAAAAAAAATAATGTTAGACTACTAGTTACCGCCGAAAATAACAGCATTACAGTAATGCGTTTCTTTGTAACATGTTAGTACCAACACTGTTCGCTTGTCACTCTCAAACTAGCGGGACACAGCTAGAATGTGTCATCAACGTGCCTTATCCCAATATGATGATAGTATTAAAATATCATCCCTGCTTTTGCAAAACTTTGCATTCTTGAATGGTTTTCTCTTTGTCAGGTTGGTACTTATGTTGACTTTCTGTTCCACATAGCGCTAGCGACTACTCGGACGAAATTTTTTGTGATAATATCCTCTTGGAATTCGACATTACTTTTCTTAGTCTAATTACTGGCACTCTTAACTGTATTTAGCCACACACTGTATGGCTGGTTTCTAATCAGTTATTATCCCTAAAAAAATGTACAACAGTTGGTTGCAGCGATTAGTTAAAGTTCTAGTTCCAATGATTGTCACACACACACTGGGTGTGGTGAAATGTGTCCTCTGCATTTGACACATCCCCATGCTTACCCCCTTGGAGGTGAGGGGGGCAGTGAGCAGCAGTGTGCGCCACGCTCGGGAATAATTTTGTTGATTTAACCCCCAATTCCAACCCTTGATGCTGAGTTCTAAGCGGGGATGCAATGGGTCCCATTTTTTGTAGTCTTTGGTATGACACGGGCCTGGGTTTGAACTCACAATCTCCCAGTCTCAGGGTGGACACTTCAACCACAAGGTGTTGTTTTTGCATGGCGGATTGATACAACACAAAGATTGGACTACTTAAACTTGTGACAATTAGTTAAACAGGACTAAAGTGCATTGCCAGATTTGGTGTTGGCCGTCTGATTCAAGATGGATGAATAAACAAGGAATGATGTCAACACACAGAGGTGAAACATGAGAGTTTGTTATGTGCAACATTGCATGCTAACGGAAAATAATTATGTGTCCAAACTATAACCTGACAGTGTGTCTTCAAATTTACCTACAAGACGGCCAATGTTCACTAGGGGCGGTATAGCTCGGTTGGTAGAGCAGCTGTGTCAGCAACTTGAGGGTTGCAGGTTTGATCCCTGCTTCCGCCATCCTAGTCACTGCCGTTGTGTCCTTGTGCAAGACACTTTACCCACCTGCTCCCAGTGCCACCCACACTGGTTTAAATGTAAAAAAATAGATATTGGGTTTCACTATGTAAAGCGCTTTGAGTCACTAGAGAAAAAGCGCAATATAAATATAATTAACTTCACTTCACTTTGCAATACGACCTGGTGTCATGTCATTGGGATTGATCATGTTTTGTTTGGTTATGTTCTGTTGGTTTTTGGACTCTTTGTGCATTATTGTTTTGTCACCATGACAACAATTAGTTTCACCTGTCATGTGTTCAGACTCACGCATTTGTCACTAATCATGTCTGCATTATTTAAGCCATAGTTGCCAGGTTGTCAGGCTGGCGACATCACCCTTGATACACTCCTGATACCCCTGACATTGTTCCATGCTGGTTTTTTTCACGTCACAGTAAGTGTTTTCGTTTTTATGTTCATAGTTCTGCCTTTGTGCTAGTTTTTGTTTTCTTGGCCAAGTTTGTTCTCTGCCTTGTGCGCGCCTTTTGTTTGTTCCTTTTTTCAAGTAAAATTAAATCATGCCTTGACCTTCACGCCTTGTCCAGTCCAGTCGCTTTGCACCATGGGAAAATAAACCGCTCCATAGTCCAAGTCTTGACACAGGGAGCATTGTATTCATATCACATACAATCAGGCACTTGTCTAATAGCTACAATGTTGTCGCCATCTGGTGGCCAACAAACTTTACTCAACCATTAATTGTACTTGCACGGTCTAGAACAGTGGTTCTCAAATGGGGGTACGCGTACCCCTGGGGTACTTGAAGGTATGCCAAGGGGTACGTGGGATTTTTTTTTTTTTTTAAATATTCTAAAAATAGCAACAATTCAAAAATCCTTTATAAATATATTTACTGAATAATACTTCAACAAAATATGAATGTTCATAAACCGTGAAAATAAATGCAATAATGCAATATTCAGTGTTGACAGATAGATTTTTTTGTGGACATGTTCCATAAATATTGATCTTAAGATTTCTTTTTTTGTGAAGAAATGTTTAGAATTAAGTTGATGAATCCAGATGGATCTCTATTACAATCCCAAAGAGGGCACTTTAAGTTGATGATTACTTCTATGTGTAGAAATTGTTATTTATAATTGAATCACTTGTTTATTTTTCAACATGTTTTTAGTTATTTTTATTTCTTTTTTTCCAAATAGTTCAAGAAAGACCACTACAAATGAGCAATATTTTGCACTGTTATACAATTTAATAAATCAGAAACGTATGACATAGTGCTGTACTTTACTTCTTTATCTCTTTTTTTCAACTAAAAATGCTTTGCTCTGATTAACACTAGAACTAAAAAACATGTTCACAGGGGGTACATCACTGAAAAAAGGTTGAGAACCACTGGTCTAGAAGGACATCAATAACTCATATGACACAATCCAAACAACTTGCCCAGGTCACATTGCAGAAAAAGAAATCAACCAGCACAAAAATTCAACACACATTGTCACACAAAACACAAACTTCTCATTGAAGATTGTGGATATTATAAAAAAAAACCACACACAAAAAACTCAAATCAACATATCTTATATATAATTAGAACTCCAACAATCATAGTTTTCATAAGCTCTAGAGGGGAACTGCACCTTTTTACAATTTCGCCTATTGTTCACAATCATTATGAGAGACATGACCACATATGTCTTTTTTCAATATCATTATTTTAAAGATGATTAAAGAACAAAGGCTTGGAAAATGGGGCTAACCTGCTCAGGGGCCTTGTAGTTAGAGTGTCCGCCCTGAGACTGGAAGTTCGTGAGTTGAAACACCGGCCGAGTCATACCAAAGACTATAAAAATGGGATACATTACCTCCCTGCATGGCACTCAGCATCAAGGGTTGGAATTGGGGGTTAAATCACCAAATGATTCTCGAGTGGGGCCATTGCTGCTGTTCACTACTCCGCTCATCCCCCAGGGGGTGAACAAGGGGATGGGTCAAATGCAGAGGATAATTTCACCACACTTAGTGTGTGTGTGACTATGGTTGGGAGTCTAACTTTAACTTTAATGGGAGTCACTGTTGTAGCCTTCAAAGCCCTCTAAGACAACGTCAAAACCCTCCAACATTTTGTATACACACTGCAAGTCTATATATAATGTAGTAACAGGCACGTTTATAACAATGTGTAATATATATATTATTTACCATATTTTGATAATTTTGATCATTTCCGGGGCTGACAACTTCCGTACATTAATTTCTGTTTCCAGAGCAGCGCACGTCCGATTTCCAGTGTGTTCCTACTTCTGGATACAAAACATTTGTGTGTTCTAATCATAGCAGACTGGGTAACAAAAAACTAATATAACTATTTTAAGACAAATTAGAATTCACAACCTTATCTTTTTGAACCTGAATGAAGGGAGGATAAACTACTGCTTATAGAAGCGAGCACAAAGAAGAGGGTGAAAAGTTGGAGCAGATGAGAGCCGGAAGAGGGAAGTGAAATTGACTCGAAGCTGCACGGTGGAAGAGGGGTTAGTGCGTCTGCCTCACAATACGAAGGTCCTGCAGTCTTGGGTTCAAATCCAGGCTCGGGATCTTTCTGTGTGGAGTTTGCATGTTCTCCCCGTGAATGCGTGGGTTCCCTCCGGGTACTCCGGCTTCCTCCCACCTCCAAAGACATGCACCTGGGGATAGGTTGATTGGCAACACTAAAAAATGGTCCCTAGTGTGTGAATGTGAGTGTGAATGTTGTCTGTCTATCTGTGTTGGCCCTGCTACGAGGTGGCGACTTGTCCAGGGTGTACCCCGCCTTCCGCCCGATTGTAGCTGAGATAGGCGCCAGCGCCCCCCGCGACCCCAAAAGGGAATAAGCGGTAGGAAATGGATGGATGGATGCAAATGTGGAATTTGGAAACAAGCTATTTTGATATAAATGATGTGCTCACCTCAAATAAACCAGAAAAAATGTCCCCGGCCAGCTGGACCAAAAAGACAGCTGTCCATCGAGTGAGTCACACTTTATATTGATCATGATATACGCAGCATGTCACGCGTCATACGCTGAATAGCTAGCTATGTACAAAAAAAAACTTTGAATGTGGGCTAATACGTTACAGATATTGTATTATGATTGTTCATGTTTTTCAGTCAATACAGGTTATTGTCTTATCGCTAGGGATGATGTTTGGAAAGAAATTAGCGATTTCGATGCCATTATCGAATCCTCTTATCGAACCGATTCCTTATCGATTCTCTTATTGAATCCAGATAGGTTGTTGAATGTGAAAAAAAACACAAGGTACTTGGTTCAACAAAAGCTCACCTTTATTTTTTAAAAGAAAAAGAAAATAAACAGAGTAGACACTGCTCTGGTCACTCTGACTGTCATGAATGTCAACATTAACAATATCTTAATTCACATTTTGGAAGCACTAGTTTATTAGACAGACCTGCAAACTCTGGAGTGGTGTAGGCTACAAAATACCGTTAATGTTATCAGATACATACAAAAAAGCTAACGTTAACGTTACCGTTAGCCACTGACTATGCTTAGGTAACGTTGGTCTAGCTAACATTACTGCAGTCCTGGTTGACATAAGAGGTGATGTTATTTTAGCCTAAAGGCTACAAGGGAGCAGATATGGAAATTAACCAACAACAGTTAACGTTAGTGACTCACCGGCACTATAACTGGGACTGCATGTTGAAGCAGAGGAAGAAGGGTGTGCTTTGTCATCACTGTCGATGCTCCACGTGTCGAAGACAGGACATGTTTTTGTTGTACTGCTCCCCTTACAGGAGAGCAAAGCCTGGCAATAATTGCAGATAGCCGTTTCCTCGTCGTATTTTCTAGTGAAGTGAAGCCATGCCTAGGAGCGTTTTTTCCTGTCCATTGTTGTTGCTGCTTCTGTATCTACCGCCGAATGACTGAGCTTCTTCATTTTGTGTGACGTGCCACAGGACATTTCCTGTGAAACGGGATTTGTTCCCAGGGATTCAAATAAAGAACCAAATATTTTTCTTTACTATAGTGGCTTCAATAACCGTTTCTTAAATAGGGTTTCGAATCCATGGAATCGGTTCTTTTCTTATCGAAAAATCGGGAGAACCGGTTATCGAACATCATCCCTACTTATCGCGGTGTTGTGCGTTACCAACTCAAATGCATTTTTTGCTGACATAGAAGCTATTTTATCTATTGCTGTAGATACCTCTTACGGCTAATACAGAAGCACGCTAATGTGTTACTATGATAGGAAGAGAGTTCCTCAGTGTTATCTCTTACAATAACAAAATCTCTACAGCTAAGTTGTTATACAGGTTACAGAACGTAAATTAAGTATTGGTGACGGTTTTTGAATGCATTTTTAAAGTGATTTGGAGGTAGAATTGATTGCTCCCATTAGCCCCCCCCCCCGGCCTGAGCGCGGGAGAGGAAGTCCGCCACGACCATCTGTGCTCCCGGCCTATGGATCACTCTGAAATGGTAGGGTTGTAAAGCAAGATACCACCGGGTGATCCGCGCGTTGGCATCTTTCATGCGGTGGAGCCATTGGAGGGGCTTGTGGTCCGAGCAGAGGCTGAATGGGCGTCCCAGCAGATAGTACCGAAGGGCACCGACCGCCCACCGAATGGCGAGGCACTCCCTCTCCACCGTGCTGTATCTGACCTCCCTTTCTGACAATTTCCTGCTGATATACAGGATCGGATGGTCGGTCCCCCCCCCCCCCCCCCCCCCTGCTGCTGAGATAAAACAGCTCCCAGTCCTCTGCCCGATGCATCCGCCTGCAAACAAAATGGGATAGAAAAATCAGGCATGTGCAGTACCGGCTCCTCGCAAAGTGCTTTCCTTACCTTCTCGACTGCCTGCTGGCACTGCTCCGTCCATTGGACCAGATCTGGGGCACCTTTCCGGGTGAGGTCAGTTAGTGGGCTGGTCAGGTCTGCAAACCGGGGGACAAACCTCCGGTAGGACGTGCCCTGGTCAGTTAGAATATCTTTCAGGATTCCAACTCGGGAGATAATTTGAAACAGTGCCTGCCCGACACTCTTTGCAGAGATGGAGCGCAGTGGCACTGCTTCGGGATAGCACGTTGCATAATCCACCAGGACTAGTGCAAAGCGATATCCCTGGGTGCTCGGGTGAAATGGCCCGACGAGGTCCATGCCAATTCGTTCAAACGGGACCTCTATGAGTGGTAATGGCCTCAAAGGTGCTCTAGGGGTGGCCACATGGTTGACTAATTGACAGTCCGGGCATGCCGCGCACCAGCGGCACACGGCTGCCCGAATGCCTGGCCAATAGAACCGGGCCATTAACCGATTAAGTGTTTTATCATATCCCATTGGGTTAAAATGGGCCGCCTGGAAAATCATTTCCCGACAGCTTTTTGGTACCAACAATTGGGTAATTTCCTCCCCTGTCTGAGTGTCACGGCTCACTCTGTATAGTCTGTCCCTAATCAATACAAAATGAGGGAAATCCCGCGTTATCCCCGGACGAACCCGCTGCCCATCAATTGCAATCACTTGGTCTCAGGTCTCGCGCAGAGTGTCATCTCGAGACTGCTCGAGTGGAAAATCATCCGTGGGGCGCCATTGGGAAACCGGGGGAAACCTCCTGGGAAGTCCCCGCCGGCCCCCCTTCCCCCTCCCCCTCGGCCGCGTCGGATAATCTCGCGTCGCCGATGAGAACAGCGCGGTTAGCCCCTTTCCCTACCGTCCGTGAACGCACCCCTGCACACTGCTGCATTAACCCCTTAAATCCCGGCCAATTTGTTCCCAAGATTAAGGGGTGCGCTAGGCGCGAACTTACTGCCACCTTAACACTATGTTTTTCCCCCCTGAACAAAATTTTCACCGGCACAATGGGTTACGTGTGAATATCCCCATGCACACATGTAACCTTCACCCGTGTAACCTTACTCAATACCCCGGGTCGAAAACTAACTATCACTAAATACAGTTCATTGCTACATCTGTAAGTGCAAGTTAAAGCTGTACTATGAAAAGCGAAAGCCATTTATCAACAACATCCAGAAACACCGCCGACTTCTCTGGGCCCGAGAAGATCTAAGATGGACTGATGCAAAGTGGAAAAGTGTTCTGTGGTCTGACGAGTCCACATTTCAAATTGTTTTCGGAAATATTCAACATCGTGTCATCATGACCAAAGGGGAAGCGAACCATCCAGACTGTAATTGACCCAAAGTTCAAAAGCCAGCATCTGTGATGGTATGGGGGTGCATTAGTGCCCAAGGCATGGGTAACTTACACATCTGTGAAGGCACCATTAATGCTGAAAGGTACATACTGGGTTTGGAACAACATATGCTGCCATCTAAGTGCAGCCTTTTTCATGGACTCCCCTGCTTATTTCAGCAAGACAATGCCAAGCCACATTCAGCACATGTTACAACAGCGTGGCTTCGTAAAAAAAGAGTGTGGGTACTTTCCTGGCCCGCCTGCAGTCCAGACCTATCTCCCATCGAAAATGTGTGGCGCATTATGAAGCGTAAAATATGACAGCGGGGACCCCGGACTGTTGAAAGACTGAAGCTGTACAAAAAGCAAGAATGGGAAAGAATTCCACTTTCAAAGTTTCAACAATTAGTTTCCTCAGTTCCCAAACGTTTGAGTGTTGTTAAAAGAAAAAGTGCTGTAACACAGTGGTGAACATGCCCTTTCCCAACTACTTTGGCACATGTTGCAGCCATGAAATTGTAAGTTAAATATTATCCGTAAAAAAAAATAAAGTTTATGAGTTTGAACATCAAATATGTTGTCTTTGTAGCATATTCAGCTGAATGTGGGTTGAAAAGGATTTGCAAATCTTTGTATTCCGTTCATATTAACATCTAACACAATTTCCCAACTCATATGGAAACGGGGTTTGTAATTTGAGGTTCACCAGTATATTTAGGGAGATGACAAAACATTTTTTAAACAATTGAAAATGTTACTACATGTTACATTCTTGCTTTATTTCAATATATATGGAATGAGGTGGCGACTTGTCCAGGTTGTACCCCGCTTTCCGCCCGATTGTATCTGAGATAGGCGCTAGCGCCCCCCGCGACCCCATGGAATAAGCGGTAGAAAATGGATGGTTGGATGTTATTTTGTTAAATTCTACCAAATCATAATTTTCAAGTTTTTTTTTCATTGCTATGTACCTAAAAGGGGAACATTATCACCAGACCTATGTAAGCGTCAATATATACCTTGATGTTGCAGAAGAAAGACCATATATTTTTTCAACCGATTTCCGAATTCTAAATGGGTGAATTTTGGCGAATTAAACGCCTTTCTGTTTATTGCTCTTTTTGCGATGACGTCAGAACGTGACGTCACCGAGGTAATACAGCCGCCATTTTCATTTCCTCGAACATTTTGCAAACACCGGGTCTCAGTTCTGTTATTTTCCATTTTTTCGACTATTTTTTGGAACCTTGGAGACATCATGCCTCGTCGGTGTGTTGTCGGAGGGTGTAACAACACTAACAGGAAAGGATTCAAGTTGCACCACTGGCCCGAAGATGCGAAAGTAGACATTTTACCGGTGATAAATGACATGGCACAGAGATGTATGGATAACCTGCAGATGCATTTGCAACGATAAAGTCAACTAAATCACAAAGGTGAGTTTTGTTGATGTTGTTGACTAATGTGCTAATCAGACATATTTGGTCGCGGCGTGACTGCCAGCTAATCGATGCTAACATGCTACGTTAATCAACGCTAACATGCTATTTACTGGCGGTGCTAAAGCAGACATGGCACAGAGATGTATGGTTAACCTGCAGATGCATTTGCAACTATAAAGTCAACAAAATCACAAAGGTAAGTTTTGTTGATGTTGACTGCCAGCTAATCGATGCTAACATGCTATGCTAATCGATGCCAACATGCTATTTACCGGCGATGCTAAGGCAGACATGGCACAGAGATGTATGGATAACCTGCAGATGCATTTGCAACTATATTACGTTTCCTTCTACCCACATTTAATGCAAAAAAACACTCACCAATCGACAGATTTAAGTTGCTCCAGTGTCAAAAGATGCCAAAGTCCTGATCGTTTGGTCCGCACATTTTACCGGCGATGCTAACGCAGCTATTCAGCCATGCTATGGCTATGAATAGCGTCAATAGCTATTCGCTCAATAGCTTCAGTTTCTTATTCAATACTTTCTTACTCCAACCATCTGTTTCAATACATGCGTAATCTGTTGAATCGCTTAAACCGCTGAAATCCGAGTCTGAATCCGAGCTAATGTCGCTATATCTTGCTGTGCTATTCGCCATTGTTTGTTTACATTTGCAGCACTGTATGACGTCACAGGAAAATGGATAGTGTCTTGGCAGAGAGCGAAAAAAAGGCACTTTAAAGCTTTTTTTAGGGATTTCCTGGGACCGGTAAAATTTTGAAAAAAACTTCAAAAAATACAACAAGTCACTGGGAACTGATTTTTATTGTTTTTAACCCTTTTGAAATTGTGATAATGTTCCCCTTTAGGACCTCACTGTTACCTCTAAACTAAACAATTATGCTAGTCCAGTAATACATGTTTTGCTCACTTTTTCTCCCCCATATAAGAATCGATATGGGGCAGCACTGTGGAACAGGGGTTAGCGCGTGTGCCTCACAATACGAAGGTCCTGAGTAGTCCTGATCTTTCTGTGTGGAGTTTGCATGTTCTCTCCGTGACTGCGTGGGTGCCTTCCGTGTACCTCGCGTTCTTCCCGAATGCAGCTGAGATAGGCTCCAGCACCCCCCGCCACCCCAAAAGGGACAACCGGTAGAAAATGGATAGATGGAAGAATCGATAAGGGAACAAATAAGGAACCAAATGGTAAAGTAGATTTGAAAGTGGAATCGGTACCGGAAAAATCTTTTCCTTTCCCATCCCTAATCAGGACCACACGCTCACTGATATCCTTAAAGTTATTCATTAGCGATGCTTTAATTCACTTACAATCATGGTTAAACCCACACAGAGCGAACAAACATGAGCGCTGCTGTTTGATGACATCATCAAATTTCAATGCACTGATTGCTCCAAATGGATTTGTTTGTTTGTGCCAGAAAGACGTCAAGGCGCTTGTCAATTTCTGCACTAAAACAGATTATTCAACAGGGAAAGGCGAAAGATAAGTCACTTCTGCAGAAACTGGATTTTACCATCTTAGTGATACTCACAGCTGGTTTATCGTTTTTTGCACCAGAACTCTTCATTCCTTCAAAGTTCAAAAGAGATGAATGATCAGGAATACACAATCACATTTCCATATTCCTTCTTGCAAAAAGATCACCGGCTCCAATTGGAGAGCAAGCTGCAACAATCACGTTGTCTATCCACGGTGCGAAGCCGCTTCAGAGATACAAATACTCACCAGCGTGGCGTAAAATGAACGCAGTTTCTTCCAAGTACCATTATCACTGAATGACCAGAGGGAAAAGAAAGGATAAGCCTGATACTCACCCACATCAAACAGGACAACAAAAGAAACTAACCGCTAAAGCTTCAATGGAAAGTAGGGGTTATCCAGATGTCGATACTATCGATACTTAGTATAGGATCAGTAAATAATTATACCGATGTGATTATACCGTTATTCTTTTCGTTGTTGTTATTACAAAATACTTTTTGGTGTTTTTTGTTATTGTTTACATAACCAAGGAGTAAGTCTCTGGCTATAGGAAAGCTTTGAGGGCAAAACCCAAATGATTTAAAAATAAGCCAGTACTAGTTTTTGCTTGTGTTGAGTTATTTTGTAAAAAAAAAAAAATATATATATATATATATTTATATATATATATATACATATATATATATATATATATATATAAAATGTGTGGTATATTATATATATATATATATATATATATATATATATATATAAAATGTGTGGTATTTTATATATATATATATATATATATATATATATATATATATATATATATATATATATATATATATATATATGTGTGTGTGTGAATGTGAGTGTGAAAGTTGTATGTCTATCTGTGTTGGCCCTATATATATATATATATATATATATATATATATATATATATATATATATATATATATATATATATATTTATATATATATATAATATACCACACATTTTATATATATATATATATATATATATATATATGTTTTATGCTCTTTAAACAATAAAGGAGGGTTGGAATGAATAAATATCCAGTCTGGCTTTGGAATATTTTCTAATAACTGTCATTGCTTTGTACACCTGAGAAATAATTGAATGTTGAAATTTTAACAATTGACATGAAAAAACCCTTTTTAAAAATATCATAAATAATGGAGTAGCACAACCAAAATTATTGCCAAAAATTCAGAAAATAATTTACTGAAAAGGACAAAAAAAGTCTGCTTTCCCTCGGGGGGTTAAATGTAGAATATGGTAGTATTGTTGAAAATCAGATAATGTATCAAATATATATATATATATATATATATATATATATATATATATATATATATATATATATATATATATATATATATATAATATAAATTTGATACATTATCTGATTTTGAAAAGGACAAAAAAAGTCTGCTTTCCCCTGGGGTTTAAATGTAGAATATGGTAGTATTGTTGAAAATCAGATAATGTATCAAATTTGTGGTATTTTATATATATATATATATATGTATATATATATATATATATATATATATATATATATATATATATATATATATATATATATATATATATATATATATATAAAAATACAATAATTTTGGTTATCGTATTTTTAGTGACTTGCTATGAAATATTTTCAGTTTTGTCATCAATCGGCTTGGGCTATATGGTAGGCAAACACGCTGCCAAGTCCAGAACACACACACACCGCCAAAACACATGCATAACAGGGGAAACACAACGGAAGTACAATGAAACAAGTAGTTAGCCATGGCGGGCCAATCAGGTCAAAATTAAATACAATAATTAATATTTAAATAATTACTTAAATGTGTCAATTATAATTGGAATTAAGTACACAAATGTTCTGTATAATCAAATGTGTCATTAGTTTATTCAATGTAAAATCACATGTAATCATTTAATTAAATATTGGTTTCGTTACTTAATGAATTCATGATTTGATTTGTTTTGAACAGTTTCATTATTGATTTCATGGTTTCATGATTTATTTAATAATGTATTCATTCATGACATATGCAAATAATTATTCAAATATGTACTTATTGAATTGTGTCCATTTTCACCCTCCATATTGAGCATACTACTGGGAAGTAAGTATCATTGTAAAGTATTGTTATTACTGGAGAACAAGACTAAACACGTTACACACCAAGAGCAAGCAGGAGCAGGCTTGCTATTTAAGTTAGCTCCCTGCCAAGCCAGCGTGAAACGTCACTTTTCCTTAATAAAGTTTAAGAAGTGTTGATGGAAGCGCATTGTAGCAGAAAGTAAGCAAGTAATAACAGGAAATCAACACATACAGTGGGGCGAAAACGTAATTAGTTTAAGTTCTCCCACTTAAAATGATGACAGAGGCCTGTAATTTTCATCATAGGTACACTTCAACTGTGAGAGACAGAATGTGAAAAAAAATCCAGGATTTCACATGGTCGGAATTTTAAAGAATTTATTTGTAAATTATGGTGGAAAATAAGTATTTGGTCAACTATTCAAAGCTCTCACTGATGGAAGGAGGTTTTGGCTCAAAATCTCACGATGCATGGCCCCATTCATTCTTTCCTTAACACGGATCAATCGTCCTATCCCCTTAGCAGAAAAATAGCCCCAAAGCATGATGTTTCCACCCCCATGCTTCACAGTAGGTTTGGCGTTCTTGGGATGCAACTCAGTATTTTTCTTCCTCCAAACACGACGAGTTGAGTTTATACCAAAAAGTTCATTTTGGTTTCATCTGACCAAAGGACATTCTCCCATGCGCTCTCTGGCAAACTTCAGACAGGCCTGGACATGCACTGGCTTAAGCAGGGGGACACGTCTGGCACTGCAGAATTTAATTCCCTGTCGGCGTAGTGTTACTGATGGTAACCTTTGTTACTTTGGTCCCAGCTCTCTGCAGGTCATTCACCAGGCCCCCCCGTGTGGTTCTGCGATTTTTGCTCACCGTTCTCATGATCATTTTGACCCCACGAGATGAGATCTTGCGTGAAGCCCCAGATCGAGGGAGATTATCAGTGGTCTTGTATGTCTTCCATTTTCTGATAATTGCTCCGACAGTTGATTTTTTCACACCAAGCTGTTTGCCTATTGTAGATTCACTCTTCCCAGTCTGGTGCAGGTCTACAATTCTTTTCCTGGTGTCGTTCGACAGCTCTTTGGTCTTGGCCATAGTGGAGTTTGAAGTCTGACTGTTTGAGGCTGTGGACAGGTGTCTTTTATACAAATAACGAGTTCAAATAAGTGCCATTAATACAGATAACGAGTGGCGGACAGAAGAGCTTCTTAAAGAAGAAGTTACAGATCTGTGAGAGCCAGAGATCTTCCTTGTTTGAAGTGACCAAATACTTATTTTCCACCATAATTTACAAATAAATTCTTTAAAATTCCTACAATGTGAATTCCTGGATTGTTTTTCCACATTCTGTCTCTCACAGTTGAAGTGTACCTATGATGAAAATTACAGACCTCTGTCATCATTTTATGTGGGAGAACTGACAAAATAATTTTTTGCCCCACTGTAGATATAAGAGAGTTGAGAGAGGATAATATAACAACACAACATGAACACATGTACGAGGAGGGCGGATCGATCTATTAACTGGTGATGTCGTCACCAAGGACAATATCAGTATGTCATGAATACTGGAGTGATTAGGTCAATATTGTTATTTTCCTGAAAAAAGTTTTTTGTTCATGTTTACAAATATAGGGAATAAATCCTTGGACACAGGAACAATTTGAGGTCTAAAAGGATTTTGATGCATAGTAGATATTAGTGTTGTCCTGATACCAATATTTTGGTACCGGTACTAAAATATTTTCGACACTTTTCGGTACTTTTCTAAATAAAGGGGACCACAAAAAATTGCATTATTGGCTTTAGTTTAACAAAAAAATCTTGGGGTACATTAAACATATGTTTCTTATTGCAGTTAAGTCCTTAAATCAATCAATCAATCAATGTAAATGGGTTGTACTTGTATAGCGCTTTTCTACCTTCAAGGTACTCAAAGCGCTTTGTAACTACTTCCACATTCACCCATTCACACACACATTCACACAATGATGGAGGGAGCTGCCATGCAAGGCGCTAACCATCACCCATCAGGAGCAAGGGTGAAGTGTCTTGCTCAGGACACAACAAACGTGACGAGGTTGGTACTAGGTGGGGATTGAACCAGGGACCCTCGGGTTGCGCACGGCCACTCTCCCAACTGCGCCATGCCGTCAATCAAGTTTTATGTATATAGCCCTACATCACCAGTGTCTCAAAGGGCTGCACAAACCACAACAACATCCTCGTTAGAGCCCACATAAGGGCAAGGAAAACTCACCCCAATGGAACGTCGGTGACAGTGACAATGATGACTATGAGAAACCTTAGAGAGGACCGCATACTGTATGTGGGCAACCTCTTCCCGCCTCTAACCTAAATATCGCTCCCTGATTGGTTCTCGCTTTCAAGCTAACTTACGTGTGATTGGCTGTCCCCGCTGTCACTCCTTCTGCTTCTACATGCTAGTTGCTAGTGAGGGAGCAGAAGCAGTTAATGCATTCAAGGCTGATCTTTTAAAGCAAGACTGGCAAAATGTTTTTGTGGAGAATACTAATGAAGCATACGATACATTCCTGGATATATTTCTGACACTTAATGACCATCATTGTCCATTGAGAGAATATAAGCAAAATACTAAAAAGAGCGAGAAACCATGGATAACAAGGGGTTCAGTAAAAGCCTGTAAAAAAAGGCTTTACAAGGAATTTATTAAGAATCGAACAAAGCAAAATGAGGACAAATATAAAAAGTATAAAAACAGATTGACATGTATCATGAGGCTGCAACAAAAAAACTGTTATGAACAATTGCTGCATAAACATACAAGTAATATCATTGAAACCTGGCATGTGCTTAATATTATGATTAAAAAATCTAGCAATAAGGATTTTACAGCATATCTGGTAAAAGATGACAACTCAATTATTGAAAATATAGAAGAAATAGCTGAGGAATTCAATAAGTTTTTTGTGAATGTTGGCCCAAATTTGGCAAAAAATATTAATTTAAAAATAACGCATGAGAAAAAGTTAAAGCCTGTATCTCACATAAACAATTCAATGTTTCTTGGTGGAGTTTGTGAAAGTGATGTGTCAGAAGTGGTCAGAAAGTTTAAAAATAAAAAATCTGTCGATGGTAACAACGTGGATATGTCACTTGTTAAAGAAGTGATGGATTGTGTCCTGAAGCCGTTTACTTATATATGCAATAAATCTTTATCAACTGGAATTTTTCCTGACAAAATGAAAATCGCAAAAGTTATTCCAATGTATAAAAATGGTGATAAACATATGGTCTCAAATTACAGACCTGTGTCCTTACTACCTCAATTTGCAAAAATGATTGAGAACTTATTTGTATATAGACTTATAATAAATAATAAATAAATGGGTTGTACTTGTATAGCGCTTTTCTACCTTCAAGGTACTCAAAGCGCTTGATAAGTTTATTGACAAACATGAGCTATTGAATGAGCATCAGCGTGGCTTCAGGAGTTATCCATCTACATCCCTCGCAGTGATGGACTTTGTAGAAAACATAGCTACAGCAATAGAAAAAAAGCAACACACCGTTGGAGTATTTATTGACTTATGTAAAGCTTTTGACACAATCCATCATTCCTTATTTCTGCAGAAATTGGAAAAATATGGCATAAGAAGTGTTTCACAACAGTGGTTAAGTAGTTATTTAAGTAACAGATCTCAATATGTGGAAATTAATAAGATTAAATCACAGCCAAGAAGAGTAACTTGTGGGGTTCCACAAGGCTCGGTATTGGGACCTAAGTTATTTATACTTTACCTAAATGATATTTGTTCAGTATGTAATAAATTAAAATGTACTATTTTTGCCAATGATACAAATGTATATTGTTCAGGAGAAGACTTGAAGGAAGTGTTGAGGATAATAGAGGTTGAGTTAATTCAGCTAAAAAAAATTGTTTGATTTTAATAAGTTATCCTTAAATGATAAGAAAACTAAATTTATGGTGTTTAGTGGTGCAAGGACAAATTGTGAAGCAAAATTAAAATTAAATCAAGTGGAAATTGATAGAGTAAATGAAACTAAATTCTTGGGAATAATAATTGATCATAAACTGTGTTGGAAACCGCATATTGAATATACAAAGGGAAAAATATCCAAATCTATTGCTATTCTTTATAAAGTAAGACACATGCTGAATAAGACATGCCTGCATATGTTGTATTATTCTTTTATTTTTCCATATTTAACGTATTGTGTTGAAACCGGTCCGATCCAGTGGCCATGTACTGCTTGCCTGTGTATCGGCTGGGGACATCTCTGCGCTGCTGATCCGCCTCCGCTTGGGATGGTTTCCTGCTGGCTCCGCTGTGAACGGGACTCTCGCTGCTGTGTTGGATCCGCTTTGGACTGGACTCTCGCGACTGTGTTGGATCCATTGTGGATTGAACTTTCACAGTATCATGTTAGACCCGCTCGACATCCATTGCTTTCCTCCTCTCCAAGGTTCTCATAGTCATCATTGTCACCGACGTCCCACTGGGTCATTATTGTCACCGATGTCCCACTGGGTGTGAGTTTTCCTTGCCCTTATGTGAGCCTACCGAGGATGTCGTAGTGGTTTGTGCAGCCCTTTGAGACACTAGCTATTTAGGGCTATATAAGTAAACATTGATTGATTGATGAATGAAATTTGGGGAAATGTTTATAAAACAAACATAGACCCAATAATAAAATTTCAAAAAGGGTCATTAGAATAATACACAAAGCCTGCTACTATGAACATACCAATCCATTATTGATGAGTTCAAATGTATAAAAATTTTCAGACATTGTGTTTTAAAAACAATGAAAATTATGTTTCGAGTAAAGAACAGCAGCCTTCCAGCTTGTATTCTTAGGCTATTTCATTTAAGAGGAGAAAACTATAATTTACGGGGATATCGATTTTTGAAATAGGTAAAGCGAGAACAAATGTAAAATACAAATGTACTACAGTTTAGGAGTTAAATGGTGGAAGAAGCTCAGTGATGAGCTGAAGACATGCACTTATTTTGTAAGGTTTAAGAACACAATGAAAGGTGAAATAATTGATAATTACAAAATATAGTAACAATTACTTTCATCCCATTGATTTTTTTAATTTATGTTTTAACATTGATGTTCCAGGCAATCTAAAATTCAGTGAAGGTATAGGATAGGCAAATATAAGCTTTGGCTTCAGCCTATTCCTTTTTTAGTCATTTTTTTTCTTTTCTTTCGTGTGTAAATGTGCATACTTGTTTACACATAACTTGTACTGTAAAACTGATCACACAAAATGGTTGATTGATTTGATTGATCATATGACTGAAATAAACTTATTTCATTTATTCAGTTCATTTATGTTTATTTACAATGTTGTATTGCATGAATGTATTTCTGATGTTGTTGATGGACAGTAGGCTATGTTAATTGACAGTATGATGCCCAGTTGCACAACAGCCCTACACTAAAGATTAAAGATGAGAACTCTTCCAAGTTGTCTCCTTCACTTTCATTTTAGTTGCTTTACCCTATCACATCTGCATGACGTGAAATTATGATTGCTAATGTAAAAAAAAAAAAAGGAAACTTTCAGAGTGCTGCCTTGGAGCAATTTTGTGTCCCCACCAATTTCAAAATCAAACCTACTCCCTTGGTAATAATGACACTTATTCTTCTGTCGTTTGATACTTTACATTAGTTTTGGATGATACCACAAATTAGGGTATCAATCCGATACCAAGTCGTTACCGGATCATACATTGGTCACATTTAAAGTCCTCATGTGTCCAGGGACATATTTCCTGAGTTTATAAACATAACATACATTTTTTCAAGATGGCGGCGCCCGGACTGGCTGCGACATTGCGGAGCTCTTGCTAAAGACGGAACATTTGGCGGAAATGCCGGACAGTTCTGCAGACTTCATGGCTGGCTCACATCGTGGTCACTCCGTGATCACGTATGACCGCCAGACACTTCTGGATATGGACATATCGGGCCGTTTTGGACTGATAGACGCGTGCTTGGTGGGAGTGCTGCGGCGGCTACATCCAGCGGCCTGTGAAGCAGGGGAGTATAGTAGCAGCGGGGGCCGTCTACGGAGCAGACACCAGCGGTGTGATCGGAAACGCGGATGTCGAGCGGGGCTAAAAACAAAGCAGAAGGCTAATCCCCACAGAACACCACTTCCCTCCATCCTGCAGCCGGATTTAAATGAAAGATGCGAGACTACTGGTCTGGGTAAGGAGTCTGTTAAATTAGAACAAGTTTTTTCTGCTTTGAGTGTTTCAGAGTTGGACATGTGTTTTACCGAGGTGGCAAACTATGATGCGTGCAGTTTATCAAAGCAACAAACAAACAATCGGAAAATCCCCGTTACTGAGGTGGCTAACCATGATGCGTGCAGTTTATCAAAGCAACAAACAAACAATCGGAAAATTCCCGTCGTATCAATTCCTAGATATGGTCGTAATTATTCTAAATACACTGGGCATAATAAACACAACATTATTAATATTGCTACTATGGATAATTTGATCAAAAATTCCCTAAAACAGCCGACTACCTATAATATAGGTTTTTTAAACATAAGATCATTGTCTCCCAAAACGTTGTTGGTTAATGATATTATCAGAGACAACAATCTTAACGTCATCGGTCTCAGCGAAACCTGGCTTAAACCAAACGACTTTTTTGCGCTAAATGAAGCATGTCCTCCTAACTTTACACATACGCATATTGCCCGTCCGCTTAAAAGGGGTGGGGGGGGTCGCACTAATATACAACGAAAACTTTAACCTTAGTCCTAACATAAATAATAAATATAAATCGTTTGAGGTGCTTACTATGAGGTCTGTCACACCGCTGCCTCTACACCTGGCTGTTATCTACCGCCCCCCAGGGCCCTATTCGGACTTTATCAATGAATTCTCTGAGTTCGTTGCTGATCTAGTGACACACGCAGATAATATAATCATAATGGGGGACTTTAATATCCATATGAATACCCCATCGGACCCACCGTGCGTAGCGCTCCAGACTATAATTGATAGCTGTGGTCTCACACAAATAATAAATGAACCCACGCATCGCAACGGTAATACGATATACCTAGTGCTTGTCAGGGGTATCACCGTTTCCAAGGTTACGATACTCCCGTGTACTAAAGTATTGTCCGATCATTACCTTATAAAATTCGAGGTTCAGACGCATGTTCGTCAAACTAATAATAATAATAACTACTATAGCAGCCGCAACATTAATACGGCCACAACGACAACTCTTGCTGACCTACTGCCCTCGGTAATGGCACCATTCCCAAAATATGTGGGCTCTATTGATAACCTCACTAACAACTTTAACGACGTCCTGCGCGAAACCATTGATAACATAGCACCGCTAAAGTTAAAAAAGGCTCCAAAAAAGCGCACCCCGTGGTTTAAAGAAGAAACTAGAGCTCAGAAATTATTATGCAGAAAGCTGGAACGCAAATGGCGCACGACTAAACTTGAGGTGCACCATCAAGCATGGAGTGATAGTTTAATAACTTATAAACGCATGCTTACCTTAGCTAAAGCTAAATATTACTCAAATCTCATCCACCGTAATAAAAACGATCCTAAATTTTTGTTTAGTTCGGTAGCATCGCTAACCCAACAAGGGACTCCTTCCAGTAGCTCCACCCACTCAGCTGATGACTTTATGCAATTCTTTAGTAAGAAAATTGAAGTCATTAGAAAGGAGATGAAAGTCAATGCGTGCCAGCTAAAACGGGGTTCTATTAACACTGACACGATTGTATATACGGCGGATACTGCCCTCCAAAATAGTTTCTCTCGTTTTGAGGAAATAACATTAGAGGAATTGTTACAACGTGTAAATGGAATAAAACAAACAACATGTTTACTTGACCCTCTTCATGGGAAACTGATCAAGGAGCTCTTTGTATTATTAGGTCCATCAGTGCTAAATATTATAAACTTATCACTTTCCTCTGGCACAGTTCCCCTAGCATTCAAAAAAGCGGTTATTCATCCTCTTCTTAAAAGACCTAACCTCGATCCTGACCTCATGGTAAACTACCGACCGGTGTCTCACCTTCCCTTTATTTCAAAAATCTTCGAAAAAATTGTTGCGTAGCAGTTAAATGAACACTTAGCATCTAACAATCTATGTGAAACCTTTCAATCCGGTTTCAGGGCAAATCACTCCACGGAGACAGCCCTCGCAAAAATGACTAATGATCTATTGCTAACGATGGATTCTGATGCGTCATCTATGTTGCTGCTCCTCGATCTAAGCGCTGCTTTCGATACTGTCGATCATAATATTTTATTAGAACGTATCAAAACACGAATTGGTATGTCAGACTTAGCCCTGTCTTGGTTTAACTCTTATCTTACTGACAGGATGCAGTGTGTCTCCCATAACAATGTGACCTCGGACTACGTTTAGGTAACGTGTGGAGTTCCCCAGGGTTCGGTCCTTGGCCCTGCACTCTTCAGCATCTACATGCTGCCGCTAGGTGACATCATACACAAATATGGTGTTAGCTTTCACTGTTATGCTGATGACACCCAACTCTACATGCCCCTAAAGCTGACCAACACGCCGGATTGTAGTCAGCTGGAGGCGTGTCTTAATGAAATTAAACAATGGATGTCCGCTAACTTTTTGCAACTCAACGCCAAAAAAACGGAAATGCTGATTATCGGTCCTGCTAGACACCGACCTCTATTTAATAATACAACTCTAACATTTGACAACCAAACAATTAAACAAGGCGACACGGTAAAGAATCTGGGTATTATCTTCGACACAACTCTCTCCTTTGAGGCACACATTAAAAGTGTTACTAAAACGGCCTTCTTTCATCTCCGTAATATCGCTAAAATTCGCTCCATTCTGTCCACTAAAGACGCTGAGATCATTATCCATGCGTTTGTTACGTCTCGCCTCGATTACTGTAACGTATTATTTTCGGGTCTCCCCATGTCTAGCATTAAAAGATTACAGTTGGTACAAAATGCGGCTGCTAGACTTTTGACAAGAACAAGAAAGTTTGATCACATTACGCCTGTACTGGCTCACCTGCACTGGCTTCCTGTGCACTTAAGATGTGACTTTAAGGTTTTACTACTTACGTATAAAATACTACACGGTCTAGCTCCATCCTATCTTGCCGATTGTATTGTACCGTATGTCCCGGCAAGAAATCTGCGTTCAAAGGACTCCGGCTTATTAGTGATTCCCAAAGCCCAAAACAAGTCTGCGGGCTATAGAGCGTTTTCATTTCGGGCTCCAGTACTCTGGAATGCCCTCCCGGTAACAGTTCGAGATGCCACCTCAGTAGAAGCATTTAAGTCTCACCTTAAAACTCATTTGTATACTCTAGCCTTTAAATAGACTCCCTTTTTAGACCAGTTGATCTGCCGTTTCTTTTCTTTTTCTTCTATGTCCCACTCTCCTTTGTGGAGGGGGTCCGGTCCGATCAGGTGGCCATGTACTGCTTGCCTGTGTATCGGCTGGGGACATCTCTGCTGCTGATCCGCCTCCGCTTGGGATGGTTTCCTGCTGGCTCCGCTGTGAATGGGACTCTCGCTGCTGTGTTGGATCCGCTTTAGACTGGACTCTCGCGACTGTGTTGGATCCATTATGGATTGAACTTTCACAGTATCATGTTAGACCCGCTCGACATCCATTGCTTTCCTCCTCTCCAAGGTTCTCATAGTCATCATTGTCACCGACGTCCCACTGGGTCATTATTGTCACCGATGTCCCACTGGGTGTGAGTTTTCCTTGCCCTTATGTGGGCCTACCGAGGATGTCGTAGTGGTTTGTGCAGCCCTTTGAGACACTAGTGATTTAGGGCTATATAAGTAAACATTGATTGATTGATTGATTGATTTTTTTAAAACGAAAGATGTTGAGATGCACTTTTGTGCTCGTCACAGTTTGTCCATAACAAACACCATGTTCAAACATAAGGGTGTCCATATGTGCACTTGGCACCAGGACACCCTAGGCCGCAGTTCCATGATCGACTTTGAAGTTGTGTCATCGGATTTGCGGCCTCATGTTTTGGACACTCGGGTGAAGAGAGGGGCGGAGCTTCCTACCGATCACCACCTGGTGGTGAGTTGGCTGCGATGGTGGGGGAGGATGCCGGACAGACCTGGGAGGCCCAAACGCATTGTGAGGGTCTGCTGGGAACGTCTGGCAGAGTCTCCTGTCAGACAAAGTTTCAATTCCCACCTCCGGAAGAACTTTGAACATGTCACAAGGGAGGTGCTGGACATTGAGTCCGAGTGGACCATGTTCCGCACCTCTATTGTCGAGGCGGCAGATCGGAGCTGTGGCCGCAAGGTAGTTGGTGCCTGTCGGGGCGGCAATCCTAAAACCCCTTGGTGGACACCAGCGGTGAGGGATGCCGTCAAGCTGAAGAAGGAGTCCTATCGGGTCCTTTTGGCTCATAGGACTCCGGAGGCAGTGGACAGGTACCGACAGGCCAAGCGGTGTGCAGCTTCAGCGGTCGTGGAGGCAAAAACTCGGACATGGGAGGAGTTCGGGGAAGCCACGGAAAACGACTTCCGGACGGCTTCGAAGCGATTCTGGACCACCGTCCGCCGCCTCAGGAAGGGGAAGCAGTGCACTATCAACACCGTGTATGGTGCGGATGGTGTTCTGCTGACCTCAACTGCGGATGTTGTGGATAGGTGGAAGGAATACTTCGAAGACCTCCTCAATCCCACCAACACGTCTTCCTATGAGGAAGCAGTGCCTGGGGAGTCTGTGGTGGACTCTCCTATTTCTGGGGCTGAGGTCGCTGAGGTAGTTAAAAAGCTCCTCGGTGGCAAGGCCCCAGGGGTGGACGAGATCCGCCCGGAGTTCCTTAAGGCTCTGGATGCTGTGGGGCTGTCTTGGTTGACAAGACTTTGCAGCATCGCGTGGACATCGGGGGCGGTACCTTTGGATTGGCGGACCGGGGTGGTGGTTCCTCTCTTTAAGAAGGGGGACCGGAGGGTGTGTTCCAACTATTGTGGGATCACACTCCTCAGCCTTCCCGGTAAGGTTTATTCAGGTGTACTGGAGAGGAGGCTACGCCGGATAGTCGAACCTCGGATTCAGGAGGAACAGTGTGGTTTTCGTCCTGGTCGTGGAACTGTGGACCAGCTCTATACTCTCGGCAGGGTTCTTGAGGGTGCATGGGAGTTTGCCCAACCAGTCTACATGTGCTTTGTGGACTTGGAGAAGGCATTCGACCGTGCCCCTCGGGAAGTCCTGTGGGGAGTGCTCAGAGAGTATGGGGTAACGGACTGTCTTATTGTTGCGGTCCGTTCCCTGTACGATCAGTGCCAGAGCTTGGTCCGCATTGCCGGCAGTAAGTCGAACACATTTCCAGTGAGGGTTGGACTCCGCCAAGGCTGTCCTTTGTCGCCGATTCTGTTCATAACTTTTATGGACAGAATTTCTAGGCGCAGTCAAGGCGTTGAGGGGTTCCGGTTTGGTAACCGCAGGATTAGGTCTCTGCTTTTTGCAGATGATGTGGTCCTGATGGCTTCATCTGACCGGGATCTTCAGCTCTCGCTGGATCGGTTCGCAGCCGAGTGTGAAGTGACCGGAATGAGAATCAGCACCTCCAAGTCCGAGTCCATGGTTCTCGCCCGGAAAAGGGTGGAGTGCCATCTCCGGGTTGGGGAGGAGACCCTGCCCCAAGTGGAGGAGTTGAAGTACCTAGGAGTCTTGTTCACGAGTGAGGGAAGAGTGGATCGTGAGATCGACAGGCGGATCGGTGCGGCGTCATCAGTAATGCGGACGTTGTACCGATCCGTTGTGGTGAAGAAGGAGCTGAGCCGTAAGGCAAAGCTCTCAATTTACCGGTCGATCTACGTTCCCATCCTCACCTATGGTCATGAGCTTTGGGTCATGACCGAAAGGATAAGATCACGGGTACAAGCGGCCGAAATGAGTTTCCTCCGCCGTGTGGCGGGGCTCTCCCTTTGAGATAGGGTGAGAAGCTCTGCCATCCGGGAGGAACTCAAAGTAAAGCCGCTGCTCCTCCACATCGAGAGGAGCCAGATGAGGTGGTTCGGGCATCTGGTCAGGATGCCACCCGAACGCCTCCCTAGGGAGGTGTTTAGGGCATGTCCAACCGGTAGGAGGCCACGGGGAAGACCCAGGACACGTTGGGAAGACTATGTCTCCCGGCTGGCCTGGGAACGCCTCGGGATCCCCCGGGAAGAGCTAGACGAAGTGGCTGGGGAGAGGGAAGTCTGGGTTTCCCTGCTTAGGCTGTCGCCCCCGCGACCTGACCTCGGATAAGCGGAAGATGATAGATGGATGGATGGATGGATGTTGAGATGCCAGAAAATATAGAGGTAATCATATTGACTAGATACGCTCTTGTACTTTGGTATCATTGAAGTGGATGTCAGGTGTAGATCGACCCATGGCGTTTGTTTACATTGTGACACCGGTGTGTAGTGAAGCATGTAAAGCTATTCCTCGTCCTGCAGGGATGATACTTGTAAGAAACTTACTTTATTTGTCACCAGGGGAGCCAGGATTAGTGATTTAGAAGTAGCTAAAACATTGCCGACAGCGGATGGACTTTAGCTGCTAGCTAGTTAGCCATATCTTAAAGCACCTCTTCCTAAAAGCCTTTTAGTGTTATAACTTTACCGTTATCGTTAGTTTTAAAGTCAAAATGCATCCTTTCTCCCTTTTCTGGCTACACACTGGGTCTGCTTGTAAGTACTCTGTTATTGTGCGCTGCCGAACATGCTCGTCTGCTGGTGAACAAGCAATGACACGACGTGACGACAACGGGGGTGCAGCGGGTGGTAGACCAGTACTTTTCAGAGGTGGTATAGTACCGAATATGATTCATTAGTATCACGGCACTGTACTACCGGTACACCGTACAACCCTAGTAGATATACATTTTTGATTTTGTTTAGTCATTGTGTACTATTGACTTTGTTTTGCTCAAACATTTTCATTCATTCATTAATTTTCCACTGATTGTCCCTCTAAGGGGAGTGTGGGTGTATGGAGTCGATCCCAGCTGCATTTGGCGGGGTACACCCTGGACAAGTTGCCGCCTCATCGCAGGGCCAACACAGATAGACAGACATCATTCACACTCACTTTACTCAAACAACTGTATGTAATAAAAGAGAAAAGGAAACAACTTTAAATATTGTGTTCATGTTGTTGAACTGTCAATAGCACTCACCATGAATACATAAATCAATTTACAGTCAACACATGATTGGTATCAGTAATGGTATCGGTTGATCTCAATCATCGAATTGGATTTGGAATCGGCAGCATAAATCCGTGATCGGAACGTCCCTTTTATATTGTCTTATAGTAATGAAGTAATGAAGAGGTATTGGCGTGGGCAAAACAAAAATAACTCTTATTGCAACAATACGGAATAGGCAGCTGAAATTCCTCAGACATATCATGAGTGAAGTGAAGTGACTTATATTTATATAGCACTTTTTTCTAATGACTCAAAGCGCTTTTACATACTGAAACCCACAATCTATGTTATATTTAAACCAGTGTGGGTGGCACTGGGAGAAGGTGGGTAAAGTGTCTTGCCCAAGGACACAACGGTAATGACCAGCATGGCAGAAGCGGGGATTGAACCTGGAACCCTCAGGGTGCTGGTATGGTCAATCTACCAACCGAGCTATACCGCCCCACAGTAATGACACCTTAGAAAAACTCATGTTAAAGATAAAGTAAAGTACCAATGATTGTCACGCACACACTAGGTGTGGGGAAATTATCCTCTGCATTTGACCCATCACCCTTGATCACCCCCTGGGAGTAACCGGAAAACTAGTCGGAAAGAAAGCTCCAGGTCGACAACGAACAACATACATTAACAGCCTAAGATTTTTTTCCAAAAATATCAACAATATACAGCTCATAAATTGGGCGGACGACAGAGAAGACTGGAGATTATCGATGCCTGCAAACAGGCCTGACACCCCATGGTGATGATATTGAGTTTTGGCGATTTGTGTGTGTTTAGGACGCTTCAGATTGTTTTCCCCTCTTTGCCACCGTAGGATTGGTATTAAAAAAACGGTTTGGAAAAGAAAATCAGATCAGATAAAAAAAACATATAAAGAGGCCCACTTTATTTGGGTGCGGTATGCATCAGACGCAAAGTCATAATCATTGTTGTCTTGATTGTGTTTCCTCATATTGGTTGTCAGAAGGCAGGTAGATGGGTGGAGAGCCAGGCTGACTCTTTGCTGATTTTGGACTCGACGGCGATCGAGGCGTAACACCTTGTCTGCTCCTTTCTCTGATATGGGCTTGTAAACTTCGCGTGGGACCTAACAGTTTCCCTCCTCCCTCCTCGACGAGTCCATCGAAGACGGCTCCCAGACTTTGTCGTATTCGCACACAAAAGTGTGGGCAGCTGAAGGCGTACACTATGGGATTCAACACCGGATTCAGAAAGGTAAAGGTTGTGGCGAAAGGCAGTCCGACTTCGACCAGTTGGAGGTTTTCTTTGCGGTAAAGGGCGGACACCTCGATCACACAGAAGATGTGATAGGGAGCCCAGCACAATGCAAATACCGTGATCACTAAAGTCACCATTTTAGTGAAGCTCTGGGACAGCTGGCTGTGATTGTTGAGAGGAGACAAGGACGTAGGACTCAAAGATAAAGATCGACCAAAGGTTGTCCGCTTTGGAGAAATAGTCTTTGAAGGATTTGATCCGTCCTGATGATTCGAGCCCATTAATGACGTCTGCAACCTGGTGCTCTGCTGGGTCCACCTGCGGTTCCTGTTCATCAAGCTGAGACCGATCCTGATGTAGCTTCCAGCGATCACCGCAAGGGGAATCAGGAACGCCAGCAGCACCTTTGAGACGGTCGTCGCCGTTTGGCGCACTTCGCAGTCTTTTTCCAGCGTGGCTTCGGACGACCAATACAAGGCGAAATTGTGATAGCACAGTTTCCTGTCATCCACCGTCTCGGTCACGGAGCGGAACAGGAAGTAAGGGAATGTGTTGACGGCGGCCCATAACCAAGCTAGCAGGCACACCCTCCACGCTCCCGCCACAGATCGATGGTTCTGGCACCACACTGGTTTGGAAACCAGAAAGCAGCGGTCGAGTGAAATGGCGGCCAGCAGGAAGGCGGACACGAACATGTTCAGGAAAAATATGGACGCTTGTATTTTGCAGAGCGGGTTGCCCAGCTCCCAGCTATGAGAGGAGTTCAGGTAAAGGGTGAAGAGGGGAAGTGTGAGGGTGGCGAGGAAATCGGACATGGCCAGGTTGAGCACCCAGACCGAGGCCACGGTACGGCGATGAAGGCGGAAACCCACCACCCACAGAATCAAAGCGTTTTCCAGTATGCCCAAGCAGGAGATCAGGCCATGGAAGCAAACCACAATCCAGTTGGAGCTGGTGTGGTTGTTCAGGGCGTTCTTCTGCATGAGCTGAAGCAGGGGGCAGAAACGCCCTTCTTCCGAGTTGAAGGTGGTGTTTGACATTGTTGCTCTAAAAAGGAAGAAGAAATCTCAATCAAAACCAGGACTAGCGTGTTCACACATGCTTTAATTTGGTTCGTACAACTTTTTCACTTCTGATACAATACCGGTATTGGTTTATCCGATAGTGCTAATTGTCTATAAGAATTGAATTGAATTGAATTGAAGTATTAATTTCAAACCTGCACAGTACAACAACACATTTATTTACATCTTGGTAGAGACATGTGTGCAAGGCTTGAAAAGGGGTTGGATGAAGCAGATGCATATAATATCCCAACCCCTCTCACTCATTCCACGTTAACAGAAACAATATAATACAAACCAATACCATACAAACAAAAACAAGAAAAACTCCTGTACACTAACAACAAGACGAGACAAAACAAACACACACACACACACACACACACACACACACACACACACACACACACACACACACACACACACACACACACAGGCCCAAACACTCTCTGACCATACACCTCTCTCCCATCGCTCATTGCTGAGGGGATCTCTCTCTTTCCTCCTTGTACTTCTTCAGTTCTTCTTTTTGAAACAGTGTTTTTAAAACATGTTTTTAACTCATTCACTAAATTGTTCCACAGAGTGACTCCACGCACTGAAATGCATATTGATTTTAAAGTTGTTCTAAATTTAGGCAAATATAATTTGTTGTTACCTCTTAGACTGTAACTATAATGAGCATCTCTATCCTGGAATGTGTTCTGTATATTGGACGGTAGAGAGTTTTGGGATGCCCTAAACATAATTTGAGCAGTTTTAAAGTTGATCACATTGTGCAGTTTATGTTGCTTTAACTCCATGAATAGTGGATTTTAATGATGTCTTCTAGTGAACATTGGACACAATCTTATTGGCATTTTCCTGCAGAGTAGATGGAATTTATAACCATTTCCCCAGAATGCAAAACAATAGTTTAAATACAACATAATAAATGAATGATACAATAACAGCAGAGCATTGGTGTTCAATAAATGACATGATCTCATCATCAGTTAACACATTTAGCAACTTTTATCCTCAGGTAACTTATATGAGGCTTCCATGAGATATTTTCATCTATTACCACTCCTAAGAATGAATTGTGTTTAACCTACTCAATTGGTGTATCATCAATAACAATCCTGATGGGTATATTACTTTTGCGATTGCTAAAGAACATGATTTTGGTCATCTTTAAATTCAGAGACAATTTGTTCGTATTAGATCAAGTTTTTAACTTTATCATCTCCTCAGTTACAGAGGCCAGAAGTTGCTTCACGTCCTCACCTGCACATGTAATAGTTGTATCGTCAGCAAAGAGGATGAACTTCAGCAGTGTTGATAATTTACATATTTCATTGATGTACATTATAAATAGTGTGGGTTCCAGTATCGACCCCTACAGGTTATGTTCATGAGTTTAAATTGATGTTGGTCGTTCTGAACAATCTGCTGTCTCTCATTCTTATTTTACTGTTATATTTCTATTCTCATTGTTGCTTTTTATTTTTATTCTTATTGTAATATTTTTCTATTTTGTCTCAATTTTAACCTGATTATACTTTTTACTGTTTAATTGATCTCAACTCCGTACACTGCAGCTGGAATTTTTAATTTTCCTGAAGGAATCAATAAAGTACTATCTATCTATCTATCTACAACTTTTGTATCTATCTATCTACATGTAGCTCTCCAGCCATTTCCCTCCAATACCCTTATGCCATACTTTTCCAGCAGTTTTCCAGTTTATCAGCAGGAATCACACATAATTTTATTACTTTGTAGTGTAGAACGTTAAAAAAGATGCGATCAATTAAAATGAGTCAAACAGAGAAGAATGTTGTGTATGATCAACACTAACCTATTTTTTAGGGAACCTATTTATTGTAGAGGAACTGCACTTTATTTGCCTACTTTTCACAATCATTATGAAAGACAAGAACACACAAGTCGTTTTTTAATTTTTTTTTGGGGGGGGGGATTTTAAACATGATGAAAAAAACATTTGGAAAATAGGAGTCACCATTTTAGCCTTTAAAGCCCTCCAAGACAACTTCAAAACCCTCCATCAACGTTTAATATACACACTGCAACCAGGGCCGTAACTAAGAGATGACAAATACCAAGGTCAAAAATTGTTTGTCAAAGAGGAACTTTGAAAGGCTGAAATCATGGGTATCCCAGCACCATATAAATTATATTACCCTGCGCAACAAAATGAATTTCCAGAACAATAAAAGCTTTAAATAAGCTATAACTATCTATCACTCATCTAACATCTTCGGTAGTGAGCATGATTTTGTAACAGTCCACTTTTTTTAATATCCTGAAGTTCAGCATATAAACAACTTTAACAGCATTAAAACATAAATTTAAAAAACAGACCAACATTTCAACCAAGACCAGGGTTCGAATCCAAACTTACAAAATAGGAAGTTCTTAAAGCAAAATAAATCAACCTGTCTTCAGCCTTCATACAGTCCACAGAAAAATGCTTTACAGAGCAAGGAGCCTTTTCTCGCCATTTTTTTAACTTCCTCCTTATCTCAGCACTTTCTAATAAATCAGGTGACCAGAAATAGGAGGACCTTGATGTGCCTGTTCATGTGGACTAACCACATACCACACCTGGTATGTGTTACAACTCAGCTCAATAGAGCCCTCATTTATTGTGTGAGTCGTGTGACTAGTTACTCAAATTCAAACACAAAATTACGTTTTGCCCTTTTTGGGGCAATTTTGCCCATGATCCACAATCCTTATGTGAGACGAGAACACATGCCATTCCTTTTTTGTGCATTCTAAATTAAAAAAATTAAAAACTGCTTGTGTGCCAACAACAATTACTTTGGGACAAATGATGATCAACAACCTCTTATTTTTGAGTCTGAATATACGGAGGATGAACCACAAGATTTGGAAGCTAAGTAGATGAAATAATCAATTTAGTTGCATTTGTGCTAAACGATTAACCAAGAAAGTTAGAACATAACAAAAGAGTCACTTGCAACGTCCGAAATGCTGACTGATGGGCTGATTGTATTTTCAGCACAATACTTGTGCTCCCAGTTTCGATGATGGATTCAGCATAATCCTTACTGCTCAGGGGAAAGTGCTGTAACGAAACTAACACCTTACCATGTCTTCATAGTAATGTCACTGAGTTGGGTGTCAGTATATCCACTGATTTAGTCGGTCTGGATTTTTAGTTGGTGGCGTATGAAATTACGATGCTTCAAACATTTCCAAACTCAAAGCAGCAGCAACTTCGGTAGCTAGCATTACCTCCCTTCACTCTATAGTAGCCTGAGGCGCTGAGAGCAAGGCGCTATGTCACTATCCAGTTGTACTTGGTTAGCTCTTATAATAACAATGTCACTAATACTTGGTTAATATGCAAGTCACACCATACAAATGGTGTATTGTTGATTGTTTTTGGATAATTTTTGGAGTGTTTCATAAAAAAAATCAATGAATCCGATTACCTGCATCGTTAGCCGCTTCTTGCTAGCTGTTTTTTTAGTATCTATGACATGAGGTTTGTTTAAAATTCCCCCCAAAAGTTTGTTTTTCCTTCAAAAATGTGCAAAAAGAACAAAACCCTCAGAGTATAGATCTGTCACTCTGTTCTCAAAGATTGCAGTCTGTATATTCAACATGCACAATTGAATATGTTAGTTGCTCAGACAGTGATGTATTTTTACAAGTTTAGATTGGGGTATGGCAAAAAGTGATGAATTCGTGTCACCCATCTGTAAGTTGATCAAAGTTATCAATCACAGTTTAACAATAAATCTGATTTAAAACGGTAATATATTAACCATCGATTGTTTTACCACCCTTCATACCGTTCATGGCTAAATACATACTCTGGTGTTTTTTTAGAAATTTGCTGCTTTGATGTTTGTCTCGGCTTCACGGTGGCAGAGGGGTTAGTGCGTCTGCCTCACAATACGAAGGTCCTGCAGTCCTGGGTTCAAATCCAGGCTCGGGATCTTTCTGTGTGGAGTTTGCATGTTCTCCCCGTGAATGCGTGGGTTCCCTCCGGGTACTCCGGCTTCCTCCCACTTCCAAAGACATGCACCTGGGGATAGGTTGATTGGCAACACTAAATTGGCCCTAGTGTGTGAATGTGAGTGTGAATGTTGTCTGTCTATCTGTGTTGGCCCTACGATGAGGTGGCGACTTGTCCAGGGTGTACCCCGCCTTCCACCCGATTGTAGCTGAGATAGGCGCCAGCGCCCCCCGCGACCCCAAAAGGGAATAAGCGTTAGAAAATGGATGGATGGATAGATGTTTGTCTTCCAGTTGTGAACTGGGACAAAATCATCAATCTTTGTATCTACCTGTAAAGGAGTTACTCTAAATTAAAGTAACACGGTCATGTTATTATACAAAACCCAAAACCAGTGAGGTTGGCACGTTTTGTAAATTGTAAATAAAAACAGAATACAAATTTTTGCAAATCCATTTCAACCTATATTCAATTGAAAAGACTACAAAGACAAGATACGTAACGTTTGAAAAGGAAAACAAAATGTTTTGCAAATATTAGCTAATTTGGAATTTAAGACCTGCAACAATGTTTCAGAAAAGCTGGCACAAGTGGCAAAAAAGACAGAGAAAGTTGAGGAATGCTCATCATCCACTTAGTTGGAACATCCCACATGTGAACAGGCTGATTAGGAATGGGTGAGTGCCATGATTGGGGGTAAAAGCAGCTTTCATGAAATGCTGAGTCATTCACAAAAAAGGATGGGGCGAGGATCACCAATTTGTGAACAAATGTCTGAGCACAATGTTTAAGAACAACATTTCTCAACCAGATATTACAAGCAATTTAAGGATTTCAGCATCTAAAGTCCGTAATGTCATCAAAAGGTTCAGAGAATCGGGAGAAATCACTGCACATAGGCCGCAAGGCTGAAAAGCAACAGTGAATGCCCGTGACCTACGATCCCTCAGGTATTGCATCAAAAACCGACATCAATGTGTAAAGGATATCACCACATGTGCTCAGAAACACTTCAGAAAACCACTATGAGTAACTACAGTTTGTCGCTATATCTGTAATTGCTAGTCAAAAATCTACTATGCAAAGCGAAAGCCATTTATCAACAACACCCAGAAACTCTGCGAGCTTCGCTGGGCCCGAGCTCATCTAAGATGGACTGATGCCAATTGGAAATGTGTTCTGTGGTCTGACAAGTCCACATTTCCAATTGTTTTCGGAAATTGTGAACGTTGTGTCCTCCGGAACAAAGAGGAAAAGAACCATCTGAAGAGCAAAGTTCAAAAGGCAGCACCTGTAATGGTTTGGGGGTGTATTAATGCCCAAGGCATGGGTAACTTACACATCTGTTAAGGCACCATTAATGCCGAAAGGTACATACAGGTTGTGGAGCATATGTTGCCATATATGATGCCATTCAAGCAACATTATCATGGACGCCCCTGCTTATTTCAGCAAAACAATGCCAAGCCACGTATTCATAGTAAAAGAGTGCGAGTACTAGACTGGCCTGCCTGTAGTGCAGACCTGTCTCCCATTGAAAATGTGTAGCGCATTATGAAGCGTAAAATACCACAACAGAGACCACGGACTGTTGAACAACTTAAGCTGCATATCAAGCAACAATGGAAAATAGTTCCTCCAGAAAAGCTTTAAAAATTGGTTTCCTCAGTTCCCAGACGTTTACTGAGTGTTGTTAAAAGGAAAGGCCATGTAACACAGTGGTTAAAAATGCCCCTGTGCCAACTTCTTTGCAACATGTTGCTGCCTTTAAATTCAAAGTTAATGATTATTTGCAAAAAAATATTAAGTTCCTCAGTTCGAACATCAAATATCTTGTCATTGCAGTCCATTCCATTGAATATAAGTTGAACGTACCAACTTCACTAGTTTTGGGTTTTGTAGTTTTGGAATATGCATGTTATTTCAACAGAAGGTGAGGGGTCAATAAAGACAAAGCTACAGGGTTATGGTCAACACATCAATAGTCATCTCCTCTGTCACAAAACCTTGTCTGCAGATGAATCCAGACATGTGAGTAAATCTATCCATGACTCAACACTAAACACGTTCTCTCTGGCATAAAATGTTCTGTAATCGTAACATTTATGTAAACAGAAATAATCCATTAACACGTTTTGGTTGTCTGCTGCTTTCGACATTTGCAAAAAAAAGCAAAATGTATCAAATATGTGTGTCAGTATGTATCTTATAAATGCATCAAATCATACTCCAGTTCCTCAAGGGGAAAGTAAAGAATGTTTTCCTTTAAAATTTACTTTACGGTTTTATCAGGTTTCTTCCTAAATGATAAAAAGTGATTTTAAAAAATTAAATCCATTATCACTGCAATATTCAATAATTAACTATACAAAACTCCTGGCCTTTGAGGACATATGGTTATGTCATTAGTTTGGCAGTGGTGAGTTCAGTTTACACTCACCTTGACTCTACAGACGATATAGGGAGCCCATTTTTTCAATTCCTACTTCCTGTTGTCAGGTTGTCTCACAAGCACAAGTGTTCGTCTGTCACGTCGGTTCATACACACAATCCTCGCTCGCTCCACCCAGCACGCTGACGGGAAGACAGGGTTGTAGCACAAATGCAAATTGGACTGACGTCTCAATGTAACCATGTCCTGCTGGAGGAGGGACTGAGAGAGAAATATGATACCTGATTGTATTTTTTTCTCCCTCTAAAAAAGTGCCATAGAAAAAAAATAAAGGCATCTCAGCTGCTATCTGATGTTGCACACAAGCCACCTATGAATAAAAGACTTGAGAGTCACCACTTGCAATTTTGGCATAACTCTAGTGCAGGGGTCGGCAACCCATAATGTTGAAAGAGCTATATTGGACCAAAAATACAAAAAAATTAAAAATCTGCCTGGAGCTGCAAAAATTTTAAAGCCTCAAACAAGTGTTATGATGAAGGCAACACATGTTGTAAATGTCTATATTAGCTATATAAGCCTACTATCAAAGGCTGACGAGAATCTCTGTAGACAGAAATGTTACATTAAAATTGTTATTCTACACATTTTAACAACATTGGAAAACATTAGTAAAATGGAGGCTTCTTAGAGGGTGCGATAACTTCGGGAAATCACTGGCTCAGAATGGCCGAACGTATAGATGTGTGTGTCCAAGTTAAAGGAAACGGCAGGCTGTCTTCTACTAATGGATATATTACAATCTTTGCCAGCTGAGTAATGTTTGCTGTGGTCTGGAACAACATGGCACACCAACAACTATGAGAAATTCAGCCAATATTACATACAGATAATGTGTCATGAGTGTCACATCTATGGGTTCATGTTTTGTTTTGGTCACGTTCGGTTTTGTTTTTTGGATATTCAGTTCTTGTTCCTGCACTTCCTTGTTTGTCTTATTACCATAGCAACTCTTTTGTTTTCACCTTGTCCTCATGTCACGCCCCTGTCCTCATGTCCCACACCTGTTTGCCATTATCACGTCTATTATTTAAACCGGAAGTTGCCAGGAAGTCAGCCTGGCGACTTTACATATTCCTCAACTGCCTTCATGCCATGCCATTGCTGTAATATCATTCTGTCCATGCCACGTAAGTTTTTTGTTTTGTTTAATGCCACAGTTAGTGTCTTTTGCTCTTTTGCCCATAGTCATGCCTTTGTACTAGTTTTTGTTTTCAGTAGTCTTGTTTGTTCTCCCCACCGGGCGCGCGTCTTTTGTTTGCCTTTTGTCAGTAATAGTGTTTAAAAATAAACATGTACTTACACTCACGTCTCGCTCGTGCCAATTTTCCTTTGCATCGGAAAAACAATAGTCCAACTCCTGACAAAAGTCGCCAGCATAGTTTTTCCGCAAGTTTGGACGAACCAGACGAGTTGGACGAATGAACGTGGAAAGTCCTGCGCGCCATGGAAGAGGAATCTCTGCGTTATTCCTACGGGCAGCGCAGAGATCTCATGCGGGGTCTGCCCGGCAAACAGGTGCCGATCAGCGCCGTTTCACCACAGTCCCTGAAGCACCGCTCCCGACGAATGACGTCAGGGAGGACTTCCGCGAGGGTGACAGGACGCGTCGACCCCAGGTGATCCGCCCTATCCGGGTGGAAACAAGCTCCCGCCTGCTTGGCTTTCCCAGGACAACGTCACGCCACCGTCAGCAGACGACACCACAAACCTGGATTTTTTTTTCTCTACTTTTTCTTTTGATCACAAGCCTCCTGCAGAAGACTCGAGCCCCATAACCATGATCAAATATTATCAAAACATAATTTTGAACATCAGATCAAATCAGTCACAGCCATCCAATTTTCACGCCCCGCCTCCCAGGACACATCACACAAAAAAAAATTGTCTTCACCCACTCAATCCAAGGCAGAAGAAAAAATACTTTTTGGACAATTTAAAGGGAAGGATTCTGCCCCCCTCCTCACAACCCTCCACCCACCCCAAAAGACTGTTCCAGATCGCGGTGAACGCATCTGGTATCTGTTCCTTGAGGGGGAAGGGGGAGGGGGGGAGCTAGGGCTGGGAGTTGTTCAGATGGTGTTGCCCAGCGTCATGCTAAGCCACAACCGCCAGTACGGCCGCCACCACCAGTTCTTCGGCCTGCCAAGCCACAAACGCATACCCGCCCTCCGCCACCGGTCTTTCGGCCTGTTAAGCCGCAACCTCCGGTACGACCTCCGACACCGGTCTTTCGGCCTGCCAAACCCAACCCCAAGCTAGACAACCTCCACCTGCTCCACGGCTACCACCAAGTCCACGGCTATCACCAAGTCTACGACTAACACCAAGTCCACGGCTAGCACCAAGTCCACGGCTAACACCAAGTCCATGGCTAGAACCAAGTCCACGGCTAGCACCAAGTCTACAGCTAGCACCAAGTCCATGACTAGCACCAAGTCCACGGCTAGCACCAAGTCCAAGTCCACGGCTAGCTCCAAGTCCATGGCTAGCACCAGGTCCAAGTCCATGGCTAGAACCAAGACCAAGTCCCCGGCTAGCACCAAGTCCACATCAAGCTCCAGTGCTTTTACTACGCCGGGCCATAGTGCCTGCACCACAACAGGTACCATTGCCTGCACCACTACTGGTAACATTGTCTGCATCCTGCCGGGCCCCAGTGCCTGCAACACGCCAAGCTCCAGTGCCTGCACCACCTCAAGCTTCAGTGCTTGCACCACGCCGGGCTCCAGTGCCTGAACCATGCCGGGCCCCAGTGCCTGCACCACAACAGGTACCATTGCCTGCACCACGCCGGGAACCAGTGCCTGCACCACAACAGGTACCATTGCCTGCACCACAACAGGTGCCAGTGCATGCTCCACACCAAGCTCTAGTGCTTGCACCATGCCAGGCTCCATTTCTGTCAGTAGCAGCACCAGGCCAAGCTTCACCGCCTGCCACGATGACGATGCGTCCGCATCCTCGTCGGCCATGGATGTGGCCGTTACCTGGTCGTCCAACACTCCAGGTGCGCCGACCTTCTCGCTGCACCGATCCGCCTGTCGATCTCATGATCCACTCTTCCCCCACTCGTGAACAAGAATTCTAGGTACTTGAATTCCTCCACTTGGGGCAGGGTCTCGGCTGCGAACCGATCCAGTGAGATCTGAAGATCCCGGCCAGATGAAGCCATCAGGACCACATCATCTGCAAAAAAGCAGAGACCTAATCCCGCGGCCACCAAACCGGAACCCCTCAACGCATTGACTGCGCCTAGAAATTCTGTCCATAAAAATTATGAACAGAATTGGTGACAAAGGACAGCCTTGGCGGAGTCCAACCCTCACTGGAAATTTGTTCGACTTACTGCCGGCAATGCGGACCAAGCTCTGACACTGATCGTACAGGGAGCGGACCGCCACAATAAGACAGTCCAATACCCCATACTCTCTGAGCACTCCCCACAGGACTTCCCGAGGGACACGGTCGAATGCCTTCTCCAAGTCCACAAAGCACATGTAGACGGTTGGGCAAACTCCCATGCACCCTCAAGAACCCTGCCAAGAGAATAGAGCTGGTCCCCAGTTCCATGACCAGGAAGAAAACCACACTGTTCCTCCTGAATCCGAGGTTCGCTATATCCGGCTATAAACTCCTCTCCAGTACACCTTAATAAACCTTACCGGGAAGGCTGAGGAGTGTGATCCCACTATAGTTGGAACACACCATCCGGTCCCCCTTCTTAAAGAGAGGGACCACCACCCCGGTCTGCCAATCCAGGGGTACCGCGTACGATATCCACGTGATGCTGCAGAGTATTGTCAGCCAAGACAGCCCCACAGCATCCAGAGCCTTAAGGAACTCCAGGCAGATCTCATCCTCCTCTGGGGCCTTGCCACCTTTGAGCTTTTTAACTACCTCGGCAACCTCAGCCCCAGAAATAGGAGAGCCCACCACAGATTCCCCAGGCACTGCTTTCTCATAGGAAGACGTGATGGTGGGATTGAGGAGGTCTTCGAAGTATTCCTTCCACCTATCCACAACATCCGCAGTTGAGGTCAGCAGAACACCATCCGCACCGTACACGGTGGTGACAGTATACTGCTTCCCCTTCCTGAGGCGGCGGATGGTGGTCCAGAATCGCTTCGAAGCCGTCCAGAAGTCGTTTTCCATGGCTTCCCCGAACTCCTCCAATGTCCCAGTTTTTGCCTCCGCGACCGCTGAAGCTGCACACCCCTTGGCCAGTCGGTACCTGTCCACTGCCTCCGGAGTCCTATGAGCCAAAAGAACCCGATGGGACTCCTTCTTCAGCTTGACGGCATCCCTCACCGCTGGTGTCCACCAACGGTTTCTTGGATTACCGCCCCGACAGGCACCAACTATCTTGCGGCCACAGCTCCAACAATAGAGGTGCGGAACATGGTCCACTCGGAATCAATGTCCAGCACCTCCCTCATGACATGTTCAAAGTTCTTCCGGAGGTGGGAATTGAAACTTTCTCTGACAGGAGACTCTGCCAGACTTTCCCAGCAAACCCTCACAATGCGTTTGGGCCTGCCAGGTCTGTCCGGCAGCCTCCCCCACCATCGCAGCCAACTCACTACAAGGTGGTGATCGGTAGAAAGTTTCGCCCCTCTCTTCACCCGAGTGTCCAAAACATGAGGCCGCAAATCCGATGACACAACTACAAAGTCGATCATGGAACTGCGGCCTAGGGTGTCCTGGTGCCAAGTGCACTTATGGACACCCTTATGTTTTAACATGATGTTTGTTATGGACATACTGTGACGAGCACAAAAATCCAATAACAAAACACCACTCGTGTTCAGATCTGGGCGGCCATTCTTCCCAATCACGCCTCTCCAGGTTTCACTGTCGTTGCCAACATGAGCGTTGAAGTCCCCCAGCAGAACAAGGTACTCACCCCGGGGAGCACTCTCCAGTACTCCCTCGAGTGTACCCAAAAAGGGTGGGTACTCTGAACTGTTGTTTGGTACATAAGTACAAACAACAGTCAGGACCCGTCTCCACACCCGAAGGAGGAGGGAAGCTACACTTTTGTCCACTGGGTTGAACGCCAACGTGCAGGTTTTGAGCCAGGGGGCAACAAGATTTGTCACCCCAGCCCGTCGTCTCTCACTGCCGGCAACGGCAGAGTAGAAGAGGGTCCAGCCCCTCTCTCTCGAGAGAGAGAAGTGGTTCCAGAGCCTTTGCTGTGCATCGAAGTGAGTCCAACTACATCCAGCCGGAATTTCTCCACTTCGCGCACTAGCTCAGGCTCTTCCCCCCCCCCCAGTGAGGTGACGTTCCACATCCCAAGAGCTGGCTTCTATCTATATCGCCCTGAAAAGCCAGGAAGAAGAAGCACGCCCGAGCTGAAAGAGCAGAGGAACGAAAAGAAAGACATGTAGAAAGAAAAAAAAACATTGTGGTAGAAACAAAATAAAAGAAATTGTAAACTTGGCGACCCGCCTGACTGTGATCCATTGGCACAATCTGTTACATCTGGCGCCCAACAAAGCAAGAACCGAGAAAGGATGACGGCCCCAACCCCCCTGGAGGCGCTGGGAAGAGTGTTGGCGGAGGTGTCGGCGGCCACCCAGCAGCAGATGGAGGCGAGCCGCCAACAAACACATATCCTACAAACGCTGGTAAGCCAGACGGGAGGGACGGCGAAGGGGGCCTCCATGCAAAGAATATCGGAGTATTTTTCAGGCCACAGCAACAACATGTGGCTGGCCAGACACAAAGTGGGGTGTCAAATTGCTGCCGCTCCCGGCGGGGGGGGGCGCAGCGGGCGGCGCATAGTCTTCCGGTCCTCTTCCCCAGCTTACGCCGTGCAGTTCTGGACCGGGTCGGCGGCCACCCCGAGGACCACGGACGCCGGTTCCGCGCAATGCGCCTGGGTCCCGAGGACCACCCGTTTGCGCTGGCGCAGCAACTCAGAGACGCGGCCACCCGGTGGCTTGAACCCCATGAGGCTGACAACAGAATGTTCGAGCGGATCCTCCTCGAGCAATTCGTCGGAGCCATCCCATCCAGGACAGCTGCTTGGGCACCGTACCATCGCCCGCGGGACCTGATGGCCGCTGTGGCCCTGGCCGAAGACCACCTGGCAGTCCACTAGGAAGGGAGCCGAAAGACCGCCGAAAGACCCACCCCAGCGCCTTGGGCGCCCAACAGACCCACACCAACGCCACGAGCGGCCGAACGGCCCACCCCAGCACCCCGCAGACGGAGCGGGCAGATGCAGGAGGCAGCACTGGAACCAAAATCACGCCTCTGGGAGACTACAGTGAACAGCGAGCAGGTTCCCGGCCCGGACAGGAACACACACACACACACACACACACACACACACACACACACACACACACACACACACACACACACACACACACATCGACCAGCAACATTGAGGGGGGGGGGGCATTGTAAAATGTCTTCTGTTCCTCCTTTTGTCCTGGATACCGGCGCTGCGCATAGGGGGCTTCCCCCGCAGACGGCACCTCGAACGCCAGGGCCTGTGTGCTGGGGGTGCAGCAAACCCGGTCACGTGAGGAGGGATTGCTCCCTGATGGAGGTTGGACAGGTGATGCGGGTTGTCGAGCCCCCAGAACCACTGCCTCCGATCCAGGGAAGACGTATTGTGTAGCGGTAAGGGTACAAGGGAGTATATACCGGGCAATGGTGGATTCGGGTTGCAAACAGTCCATGATCCACCAAAACCTGGTTCGTCCCGGGGCGTTGAGGCAAGCGACACAGGTGCGAATTAGGTGTATTCATGGGGATGCACACATGTATCCCATTGTACCAGTGGAAATTTGGTATCGGGGACAAAAGCATAGTGTTAAGGTTGCTGTAAGCGCGCACCTTACGCACCCCATAATATTAGGGAAAAATTGGCCAGGGTTTTATGCGAGGCCTGGTTTTCCAGGCCTCGCATGTGAACCCTATGGCTGGACACATGTGAACCCTATGGCTGGACACATGGGCTACGATAAGACACTTAATCGGGTCATGGTCCGGTTCTATTGGCTGGGCATTCGGGTAGATGTGCGCCGCTGGTGCGCTGCCTGACCAGAATGCCAGCTGGTGAATCCAGCGGCCATCCCGAAGGCACCCTAGTGCCCAATGCCACTTATGGAGGTCCCATTCGAAAGAATTGGGATGGACCTCATTGGACCATTTAACCCGAGCTCACGGGGATATCGCTTTGTGTTAGTCCTGGTGGATTACGCAACATGCTATCCCGAAGCAGTGCCCTGCGCTCCATCTCTGCAAAGAGCATTGCGCAAGCGCTGTTTCATGTAATCTCCCGAGTCGGAATCCCGAGAGAGATTCTGACCGACCAGTGTACGTCCTTTATGTCACGCACTATAAGGGAACTATACGGATTACTGAGAATTAAAGCGATCCGCACCAGTGTGTACCACCCCCAAACAGATGAGCTGGTGGAACGGTTAAACAGAACGCTGAAAACCATGATCCGTAAGTTTACGCACGAGGACAAACCAAATTGGGATAAATGGCTGGATCCCCTCATGTTTGCGATGCGGGAGGTACCCCAGGCCTCCATAGGTTTTATGCCTTTCGAGTTATTGTACGGCCGGAGGCCGCGCGGAGTGCTGTACATAATTAAGGAAAGCTGGGAGGAGGGTCCGAGCTCCAGCAAAATTGAAATCCAGTTTGTTTTGGACATGCGTGCCTAACTCCACATGGTGGGCCACTTGACACGCGAGAATTTGTTCCGTGCCCAGGAATGTCAGCAGAGTACATATAACAAGGGGACCCAGCTAAGAAAATTTTCACCGGGGGAAAAAGTGCTTATATTACTTCCAAGCTCCAGCTCTAAATTACTTGCGCGCTGGCAAGGGCCTTTTGAGGTCACATGGCAAGTTAGGGATGTGGACTATGAGGTTTGGCGCTTGGACCGGGGTGGAGGCACCCAAATTTACCATCTTAACCTACTGAAGGCATGGAGGGAGGTGGAGCCTGTGTCCATGGTGACAGTACTGAGGGAGGAAGAGGAGTTGGGACTTGTGACGATCAGCTCACGTTGGCGCAGAAAGCGGATGTTGCTGCGCTGCAGACCCGCTTTTTTGATGTGTTCTCCTTTCGGCCCGGCCGCACGAAACTCATCCGACATCACATTGAGACCAGCCCGGGTGTTACGGTGCGATCTCGGTCATATAGACTTCTCGAACACAAGTGCAAAGTAGTTCGGGAAGAATTAAAAACCATGCTGGAATTGGGGGTAATAGAAGAATCCCACAGCGTGTGGTGCAGTCCCATTTTTCTGGTAGGGAAGAAGGATGGGTCCGCACGCTTCTGTGTGGATTACCGCGAGGTGAATAAAATCTAACGCTTTGACGCGTACCCAATGCCTCAGGTCGACGACCTCCTGGATCGGCTGGGCACTGCTCATTTTTTCACGACACTGGATTTAACGAAGGGCTACTGGCAGATTCCCTTATCACCAGATTCCAAAGAAAAAAACGCCTTCTCCACTTCGGAAGGTCTGTACCAGTTTGTGACACTTCCGTTTGGTTTGTTCGGTGCGCCCGCCACGTTCCAGCGCCTAATGTATCTGGTGCTGCGCCCCCACGCGGCATACACGGCCGCATACCTGGATGATGTTATCATCCAGAGTAGCAACAGCACATGCAGCATGTGGGGGCGGTGCTCGAGTCCTTGAGGCGGGCGGGGCTCACCGCCAACCCGGCAAAGTGCGCGGTTGGGCGTAAGGAGGTACACTATCTGGGGTACCACTTGGGGAGGGGGAGCAGGAGCGGCCATAGGAAGACAAGACAACGGTAATTGCAGCCTGTTCACCCCCCAAAACAAAAAAAGGAGGTGAAGCAGTTTTTGGACCAGGCGGGATACTACCGCCGGTTCATACCCCGGTTCGCAGACTTGACCAGCCCACTGACTGACCTCACCCGAAAGGGTGCTCCAGATCTGGTCCAGTGAACGGAGCAGTGCCGGCGGGTTTTCGAGAAAGTAAAGACAGCACTTTGCGAGGAACCGGTACTGCGCATGCATGACTTCACCATCCCTTTTTGTCTGCAAGCGAACGCGTCGGGCAGGAGACTGGGGGGGGTGTTGTCCCAACGGGTGGAGGGCGTAGACCGCCCCATCTTGTACATCAGCCGAAAACTCTCGGACCAGGAGGGGAAGTACAGCACGATTGCGAGGGAGTGCCTCGCAATCCGGTGGGCGGTGGGGCCCCTGCGTTACTACCTGTTGAGGCGCGCCTTCAGTCTCTGTTCGGACCACAAACCGCTCCAGTGGCTCCACCGGATGAAGGATGCCAACGCGCGGATCACCTGGTGGTACCTCGCATTGCAGCCCTACAACTTCCAAGTGGTCCACCGGCCGGGCACGCAGATGGCCATGGCAGACTTCCTCTCTTGCCCTTCTATGCAGGGGGCTGGGGGAAGTGGGCGCGGCCGGACGGCTGCCCGGCCTGAGTCTGACGGTGGAGGCATGTGGAAGGCGGGGCGTGGTCCACGCGCCGCCTGTGGACAGGGTATGCGCCGGAGCCGGCTGGAAGCTGATGACAGGTGAGGTGATACCTCAGCTGGAACGAGTTATCTAATCACCTGTCTCTTTATTAGTAGCGTCGGTGACCACAGGGGGGGGCTGAAAAGCCAGGAAGAAGAAGCACGTCTGAGCTGAAAGAGCAGAGGAACGAAAAGAAAGACTTGTTTAAAGAAAAAAGACATTGTGGTAGAAACAAAATAAAAGAACTTGTAAACTTGGCGACCCGCCTGACTGTGATCCATCGGTCCAAAAAGAACCCTACGGAACAAGACTGTTACAATGTCTGTCTGGGGCAGCATCAGAGAAAGTTTTACATGTAAACAAACTACAATGAGTTCATGTATCGCTGAAAATAGCAGGACTAAACGGTGCTTGCCAAATACTCTCATCAGTGAAGCATATTTAAAATAAACAGTGGACTTTTTAACAATTAGGAAGTCTTGTGTCATGTTTGTCCTCCTACAGAAAATATACTTACCAGTAAACAAAGAAATATATACATATGTTTTTTTCATCTTTTTCTATTTTCCAACATCTCTGATAAAGATCCAGGAAGCCACATGGGCGGTGCTAAAGAGCTGCGATTGCTGACACCCACTCTAGTGTGAATGCTCAAAAGCCGAAGCCCAACTGAAAAGGCAAAAGTGAGCATGCGAGCCCAGATATCATCAGGTAACAAACTCTTATGCGTACACCTGCAAAAATTAGCTAAGAAAAGCTTGCATGAAATAAGCCCAACAGTTAGTGTGTGTACCAAAAATAGTTGACTCTATGGTCTATGCCTCTATAAAGAGCTAAGACTAATTAATATGTGACTGTTAGCATGCTAAAATTAGCATGCTAGCAATTCAATAATAGTAGCATTTTTTTTTACTTTGGAAGGGTTTGAATTGGTTAAGATATGTGGAAGTAGAAACATGTTTTATTAGACAGTGTTATGTAAAAGTGGGAAAAATGGGAGTTTTTGGGACATGATAAGTAGATATGAATGTCATCTATAAGGGTGTAAACGGTGGTATTGAAAAGGTGGGACATCGGGAAACCAGGAACTTTGAAAATTGTTGGTTAAAATGTCCAGGATGAGTGGGCATATGAGGAAGGAGATACAGTATCAGAAGATTGCAAGGTGATTAAAGACATGAGGGATTAGAGCTCTAAAGTTATAAATGAACCAAGTAACAAACAAGATAAACAGCATGACGACACGAAATACTGAACCAAACACATTGAGGAAGTAAAGAATGATATTGCATCATTTCGTAAACCAAACAGAAGGTCGGTCTTGAACTGGGTAAGAAGCTACTTAAACAACAGGAAGCAACACGAGAAGCTAGGCGAACACACGTCTACAACGCTAAATATATTCTGTTGCATACCCCAGGATTCAATACTGGGACCAAAATTGTCTTTATAAAGGACATTTGTAAAGTTACTAAAGACTTAAAGTTAGCATTATTTGCAGACAACACAACTGTGTTTTGTTCAGGAGAGAACACACAGAAGCTAATACACAAAATACCACAGATTGATTGACCAAAACAGACTTTGAATCTCAGTAAAAATAAAATACTGTATTTTTCGGACTATAAGGCGCGCTTAAAATCCTTTTTTTTCTTCAAAACTCGACAGTGCGCCTTATAATAAGGAATACGTTTGGTTGAGCTTACCCACCTCGAAGCAATTTTATTTGGTACATGGTGTAATGATAAGTGTGACCAGTAGATGATAATCAAACATAAGAGATGTGTGAAGGCTGCACAGTTTGATGCGCTTCAACATCCATCCATCCATTTTCTACCACCTGTCCTGTTTGGGGTCACGGGGGGTCGCTGGAGCCTATCTCAGCTACATTTGGGCGGAAGGCTGGGTACACCCTGGACAAGTTGCCTCCTGATCGCAGGTGCTTCAACATACGAGTATTATTATGGTGCACGTATAAAGTACAAAATATTATCTGGCGTTTTGTGTCGCAATATTATGCAAAAAACAACTTTTTTTTAACTCCTAGTACCTGCTGATCTGTATTTAAGATCTGCATAAATCCTATAAGATTGTGCGGGTCCGCCTTTGCAGTCTGCGGCGACCCCATAGTCAATATGCTTATTCTTTTTCTCTATCTTCTTGTCATGTAGCATTCATCCTCCGCTCTTGCCATTTCTAAGTGTAAAGTTCTTACTTATATCTGTCAGTAAACTTGTCATGGAAGGGCAAAAACATACCGGTGGAGTGAGTTTACATTATTCACCCAAGGAACTTTAGTTATTGGAATTCCGGTGTGATGTTTTTTTCACTGGACACATTTTCGGCGGTGTGTTTTCCAGATTAGGAGTCTGAATGTCATTAAAATAGTTGGCTCCATCTTTTGACCCGTCCTTGCACGCTTCACCGTTGCAACAAAGATGACGGAGAAAAGACGCTGCCGAAGGTGAGCCACGTAAGTAAGCCACAAAACGGTGCAGTCGAAAGCGGCTTGAAGATGATTTGTGAAACAAAATCTATGTAACATTTTGACCAAAGAACCACCATTACATGTTATGTAGACCACAAGGAAGTGTTTTCCACTGAGAAAAAAAAAAATAATTATATGACTCCTTTAATGCGCCTTATAATCCGGACGCCATACATGAAAAAATAAAAAGATGAAAAAATAGACCAGTCATTGGCAGTGCGCCTTAAAATCCGGTGCGCCCTATGGGCCGCAAAATACGGTAATTTTATTCGGTAAAAGTAGAAGAGAATGTCAAACAGAAATACAAATAGACAGAGTATATGAAATCAAATTTCAGGGTGTAATAATTGATGATAAAATGAACTAGCAATCACACAATTATACAACATAAGGTGGCAAGAAATACATCAATAATGAATTAAGCAAAATATGTGTTGGACAGAAAAATCACTCCATATTTTCTTCTGTTCGCTGCTCATGTTACCATAGCTGAGTTATTGTGCAAAAATGTAGGGAAACAACTACACAATACACTTCATTCACTAACCATGGCGGACGTAGAGCACTGTTCCGCACGCAGGAGAAGGCTAAGCGGGGTCACCAATGCGGCAGTTAGAAGAAACACTCGGTTGTTTTTACAAACACATCTTTAATAGTGAACTGCCAAAATGAAAATGCGTACAAGAAGTGCGCTAAGGTGCCTCTATATTGGGAGCCAAAACCAATTAGGTCAGACCTCCACCTCAGCCCTAATGGATATGAGACCCCGATCCTAGTGTCCGCCAATATAATTAAATAAAATTACAGAAAGAAACACCACCAAATGCATTCTTATTGTCAGCTGTCTGCTCTGTCTTCCGCAATTTGTGGACATTCTCTGCATATGTTTTAAGCTTGAAAAGTGTTTGTCCATTTTAAACATTAATTTTTACTCCAACACATTTACCCTCGCACTTTAAGAGCATTTGTGAACTGCTGAGAGCCATCTATAGCGCAATTTTTTGTTGGTAAATGAGAGACGAGGAGAGTTTATCATCACATTTCAACATATCTAACATATAAATGCTAGGTCAGCAATGCAAGTAAAATATATTCTTAATTTTCTTACCCTGAAAAAAATCTATCTTAATCAAATATACAAATACATGTAAACTCATAAGTCCATGTTTATTTACTACATTACTCAGAATGTTTTACCCATTAAACGTAAAATGGAAATAGGTCTACAGTAAGTGGGAGGATGACAATTCTGCTGTTTGATCCCCCCCAAAAAAGTTGATATTTTGTCAGACATTGTTGTTCCTGTTTCGTCTATGCTTGAAAAAAACCTAAGTTTTGATCAGACAGACCGATGAATTTGCTTGTGATAAAAGACGCTGAGTGGATAAAATTTGCAAGGCCGGCCAAATAAAAGATTGGTTTGCGTCAATTGGTGCGATCGCAACATCCTAAATAACTAGAGGGACTGGTACTACTTTTTACAGGCAGTAAATAAGAACAATGTTTTTGAAATCAAGCTAGATAGGAGGGTTTGGAGCATATGTTGGTGCCTCGAAGCATAATTTAGGCTTTAGTTCCAGTTGAAATAACAGTCTCAGCTCATTTTCATTGTCCATTCCTCAGTAGTGATGCAGGAAGCCAATGATGTGTATTTTTGGTCTTATCACCCCCTAAAATGCGTAATCAAAAGAGACGTCGGAGATGCTTTGCTGTACAAAAAGTTGCTTTATTACAAGTGAGCGTCATTATACAGGTCTGCAGTACCTTGAGGAGCTCAGGTCAAATATGAAGGACTCATAACTTGGAGGAGCCGAACCACCTTTTTTTATTCCTTCTTTCTCTGTCTGGGTGTGTGTTAATTCATCAGGGTACAACCTGACCATGTCAAGATATGTTCATGTGTAAGTGACCGGAAAACAACCTCTATACTGTATGTTGTAACTTAGAAGTTGACGTGAAGATAGACATGGATTGTCTCCTCCAGGATACAGCTACCACTTTTGCATTCCCAAGTCTAAATTTAGTCCCTCTTCTCGTGAAAGAGTTACCCCAGTCCATATGCGAATGTCCAATTAAGACTCCTTAATTTATTTTGGACTCAACCATCATTTATTTAAACCTGGTGGTTTGCTTTCTCCAAGATGGATATAAACATTCACCATATGTAGAACATAATATGAGTCAATTAATTCACTTCACCAACAAGCTAAATAGTTAATGGATGCTCACCGAGTTTACTCACCGGAAAACACTAACCCAACTTTGTCACGGAACTGTGAAGCAGAGGTTGGTAGAGTAGCCAGAAATTGTACTCAAGTAAGGGTACTGTTACTTTAGAGTTTTATTATTCAAGTAAAAGTAAGGAGTAGTCACCCAAATATTTACTTGAGTAAAAGTATGTTGTGAAAAAACTACTGAAGTACTGAGTAACTGATGAGTAACGGCAACAAATAATGCACAAAAACAATGGCAATGAACAAATTCAGAGCCAGGAATATATATTTAAGCAATAATATATTAAATAATAATACATAAAACAATAAATACATTAAGGCAAATTGAGCCACAATAACTTAACAGCACCATAGGCTCAGTAGGCAGAGATTACCAAGGAAAATAACAAGTTAGCCTTTACGCAAACCATAAACTCTGATAGGTGTGGGCTGCATCTGAGAACACACTGCACTTCTGATTGGTGTTTGTATGCATACATGTGTGTGTGTGTGTCTTTGTCTGTCAGAGTATGAGGCTGCAGGGCGTTAATAAATGTCCCCACACGATGTACAGTACATTTGACAGTGATTCATAGCAGGGAAGTTAACATCAGCCTAAGGTGACAGACAAAATATCTACTAATGTTACTTACCATGATGTGCTTCCTCAAATTTGACGTTGAGTTCATGTAAGCTGAAATGTTCACTTGTTTGGGGAGACACATATGTCAACGCATTAGATAACTATTTTTTGTTTGTCTGAAGCGTGAACATCGATTTTATGTGAGGCCACGGTTATTCCTCCTCTTCTAGTTGACGCAGAGCGTTCATTGCTGTTTCTGCCATTGTTTTGCTGTTTGCCGCTGAAACTTTATGTGCAGTTAATCATGTGACCGCCTGGCTCTGTTTGGTTGGTGAAACGGAGTCAAACATCACCAGTGACTGCATTTGATTGGTGAAACGCAGGCACGCGATAGATCCTACTTTGGAGGCCTGTCTGACAGACCAAAACAAACAAAGCGTGCATTAACAGATCAATAAAAATCTGTAGCGAGTAGCGAGCTGAATGTAGATAAATGGAGCGGAGTAAAAGTAGCTTTTCTTCTCTATAAATATACTCAAGTAAAATAAAAAGTATGTGGCATTAAAACTACTCTTAGAAGTCCATTTTTCCCCAAAGATACTGGAGTAGATGTAACGGAGTAAATGCATTACTACCCACCTCTGCTGTGAAGTGAAGCGAAGTGAAGTGAAGTATATTTAAATAGTGTGTTTATCTAGAGATTCAAGGCGATTTACATAGTGAAACCCATTACTGTATATACATCCTTTAAGTTACATTGAAACCAGTGTGGGTGACGGGTGGCACCGGGAGCAGGTGGGTAAAATGTCTTGCCCTGGGACCCAACAGCATGGTTGCTGGCATGGCGGCTCTACGCCGCCCAAACTTGAAATAATCACAATGGTGTCGGAGGGGACTGCAGAAGAATAAGACAAACAACCATTCACTCTCACATTGCCACATATGTGCAATTTTAAAGTCTCCAATTAGGCCAACATGTAGGGGTTTTTTTTGACTCAGGGAGGACATCTGAGAAAGTGGAGTAAACCCCTACAAGAACTTGCAAACTCTACAAAGAGATCAGAGCCAAGATTCGAACCCGCAAATACCTGGCTGTAAGAGACATGATAAAAAGAGCTACAGTAAACTCATTCAAAATACCATCCATTTGGGGTATAAACATTTGGGTTTTTGGCACCAGCCGCTGGACTACATCTGAGTCTATGAGCACGAATAGATGAAGCCTACTCAGATGAGCGGCGAAGCGTCTTCTAAGACAAACCAAGCAATTCAGTTACAATTGATTGAACTCCTTGAGACGGCAAAGACCTACAAACCCCGTTTCCATGTAAATGTAAATATAAACAGAATACAAAGATTTGTAAATCCTTTTCAACCCATATTCAGTTGAATGCACTACAAAGACAAGATATTTGATGTTCAAACTCAGTAAATTTTTTTTTTTTTTGCAAAAAATAATTAACTTAAAATGTCATGGCTGCGACATGTGACATAAGTAGTTGGGAAAGTTCATGTTCACCACTGTTACATGACTTTTTCTTTTGACAACACTCAATAAACGTTTGGGAAATGAGGAAACTAATTGTTGAAGCTTTGAAAGTGGAATTCTTTCTCATTCTTGTTTTATTTAGAGCTTTCCGTCAAATCCGTCAAAGACCAAGGAGATGGTCATTGACTTTGGGAGGTCGAGTCCAAAGTCACAACCTATTGTGATCGAGGAAGTCGAGGTACAGACCGTGGACTCATTCAAGTACCTCGGGGTTTGGGTGGACAATAAGCTGGACTGGACTGTTAACACGGACCACTTGTACAGGAGAGGACTGTACTACCTCAGGAGGTTGCGCTCCTTCAACATCTGCAAAAAACTCTTGTGGATGTACTACCAGTCCGTGGTTGCCAGTGTTCTGTTCTACAGGGTAGTGTGCTAGGGGGGCAGTACATCTAAGAAGGACAGCTCCAGACTTGAGAAACTGATCAGGCCGGCCGGTTCTCCGATCGGAATGAAACTGGACTCACTGGTGACGGTGGCAGAGAAGAGGACTGTGGACAAGCTAGTGAGCATCCTGGATGATACCAGTCACCCTCTGCATAGCGTTATCAGTAGCCAGAGGAGCCTGTTCAGTGCTAGACTGCTTCATCCCAAGTGCAGGACTAATAGACTCAAAAACTAATTTGTCCCACACGCCATTAGACTGTACAACTTCTCTCTAGGGAGGGGGGCGGGTGACAGGGGATGCAAAACAATAACAGTGCAAAACGTTTTCATAACATGGTCACTACTGCTTAGTTTCTCTTGTTATATTCTTATTTTACTGTTATATGTTTATTATAATTGTGGCT